>NC_089586.1:23614689-23814689 GCF_019320115.1 Miscanthus floridulus | reverse complement strand
CGCTGAAAAAATAAGCCGAAACACTGTTCCGGCTGGTTTGTTGTAAAAGAAAAGCATTGTTTCGGCTAAAAAAACAAGCTGAAAAGTACGAATTATAAGACAAACGAACCGGGCCTTGGTTTCTGCTTTATGGTAGTGCTAATATAATATAGCCTCTGTTCGCTTCTAATCCAAACTTTTTAGCGTATTTTTTTAGTTGGAACAGTAATTTTCTCTCACAACAAATCAGACAAAATAATGTTTTGGCTTGTTTTTTCAGCGAAGCGAACCGGGCCATACTCCGTACTTTGTTTGGATTTTATTTCTAAAGTGATCTAGACAGTAAAAGTAAAATGTATAATCTTGATTCTATATTGGAAAATAAGGAAGATTTGGATCTTAATTTTTATATTGATTTCTATCTTTCCCATAGTGAGAACCTTAAAATAGCATTGTTAGCTAAAGTATTTGGATCTTATTATCATTTTTCTATCTCATTTTCATTTTTTCTTGAGCGTTTAGAACGGGCAGAGGTTTGAAGGCCACCAAATTAAAGTCCAATAGTGAATGCTCCTTATATTTGATCATTAAAGTCTTGAGTTGGTTAGCAGGCCTATTCAGCTGGTATTAAAGCCGGCTAAAATTATTTTATTGTAAGAAAAATACTGTAGATTCTAACTGATAAGTTCAAGCGAACAGGACCTTCAGTAGTAGTACTAGTACTCCTACATGGTGTCCTCTTTATCTGGCGTCGAGTTTTTTTGCATTGTGGAATATCTACTCCGAACTGGATGTAGGGAAAGAAAATCTACTCTTTTAATTCATTTCTAAGTTATAGTTTCAGAGTCGGTTTGCGGCCCGCAGGAGCATTTTCGGCCGAGCTACATCTCCTCCAATAATTAAAGAAAAAACAATTGGTAAAGCAGTCAGTCTTCTAAATAGCGAAAAAATATTACCATCACATTTGTTGCGTTCCTCCAATAATTTAGAAAACTTCACTCCTAAATGGACTATTTTCAAATCAACTATAATTTTTTATACTTTCTTTTTTCTCTTGTACATTTGCATTGAGAACTGCCGTTACTCTTATTCTTCCCCACGTACTTTTATCTCCAGATTGTCCTATTGTTGCACACCTATATTTCCGTGCAATTCGATCAACATTTCCCAACCGTGTAAGGATTGAGAGTTGTCCTTGAAGAACGTTTTTTTTACAATCTTACCAAAAAGTCAAGATTGGGAGGAGTGGGCTTTGGAAAACCTTGAGATGCTCTAACACCTAATTTTCAAAAGTTTCCAATCCATCCATACTTGAAGCCTTTTTCTTAGCTTCATTCTTCTGATGCCCGATCCATCTTCGCCCGTGCAATGCTGCCAATGGTCGCCCGAGTCAATGCACCGGTAGAAAGGCCAGCCATGAACCTTAAATCATCAACCCTAAGGCCAGTCTTAATGGAGGTTTCATGAGAGTTTTATGGACATTAAATAAGCTAACCCTTAGTGAGATAACAAAGTGAGATAAGATAAAAATTTCATGAGATAAAATGAGTTTCAAGAAGATGAAGCTTATCTACACTATTTCCAACAAAAGAGATTTTTGAAAACAGGGACATGAAACCCTTAGTGAGACTGACCTAAGGGCTCGCTGGAAGCTAGAAGGAATGATGACTTTTGAACGGAGCGGGAGCTAGAGAAATTAATTCGAGTGTCACGAGTCTTGATCGATGCCAGGTCTCGTATAGCATGTACGTGACGTAAGGAACAAATCAAAGCGGTGTTATATATTAGTATAGTTTACAACTTGGTTTTGTTCTAATTTTCTTTTAGAAGAGAACAAAAGATGACCTACTACAGGAATGATTCGTTAGAAGAGTATCTACATATAGTGGCGGAACCAACAATTTTGACTAAGGGAAGGCTGAATACCTTGTAAGTATGATAAATGTTACATAAGTGTATGTCTCAACAATCTTTTCAATGCTTTTACATATGTATTTAGTATTAATAATAAAAAAATCACAATATTATGGTAAAAGATGAGTACAAATGGGTAAAATGTGATGTGCATTGAAATGTTTATAAGAGTATTTATTTTTTTTCACTGTTTTAGGGGGGGCACGCCCCCCCTTGTTCCTGCAGTGTCACACAACATTATCGTTAGCTGTGAGCTTTAATTACTCCACTCGAGCGATATGGCGTGAAGGCCTCCGGTGGATGCACAAGAGGCCAAGGCTAGCAGGGTGGGGCATATTGTTTACCATCGCCTATCTTGTGTGGAGGTGTCGGTGTTTTATCGACCGACTAGTAAATTTGTATGATCGTCGCACTGCTCTACGAAGACGGTGGTAGCATACAAAAGACACAAGGAATTATACTGGTTTAGGCCGAAGCCCTACGTCTAGTTTCAGAGAAGATCGAGTACGTGTTTCTCGATTGAATGCTCTGAAGTTCTTACAGTGGGGTATACAAAAAGAGTGGAAAGAGGTAGGAGAGTGGAAAGGAACTGTCCGAACAGAGGATTCAGGAGTATGGTGATGCCTTGGAAGGGTGCCCTAGCTGTCCTTATATAGAGTCCGAGCCCAGGCCACATACAAAGAGATAGGTTCTCCTGACTGAGGGGGCGTGAGCCTAAGGGAGGAAACTTAGCTAAGTTTGGCTGGCAAGGAACACCATCTTGTCTTGGTGTAGCGCACGTCTATGCGTGGTTGTCGTCATGGTCTTGTGCCCACGTCGCGGCATGATGTGGCGTGGTGCTACTGTGCCAGTTGTGGCGGTACTGTAGACTCGGTGATGGTTCGCCAGCCGTCCAGTGTGATGTGGTCTCACCGTGGCCTTCATCATCGCCTCCTAATCTCCTGGGGTGTCGTACGGGGTTGGTAGCCGCCCTTGGGTCATCGTTCGTCTTGCTGCTTGTGGTGTCGACAGCCACGACCTCGAGCTCCAGGGTTATGGCCTTCGTTGGTTGGGAGGGCCCCAAAAGTCAAGGCCACCGTCATGTGCCCCATCCCGTAGTGGGTGGGGTCGTACGCCCATCTCGTCGGGCCATATTTGGACGGTGGGTCACTGTATAGACCGCCACTGCTTGGTGGTGTTGTCTTGTCTGTACTACGTGGTGCAGGGATGGCGTCTGATTGGGCTGAAGGGGCTATTGTCCCCTCGGTCCTTGCGGGGTCAGTGTGGCGTGCCTGCTCTTGGCACGCCTAGCAGAGTCCGATCTCTCCCCGTTCCTCCCAGGTATCGAGACGGAGGAGAGGTCATGTGGTGTTGCACGGCGTGTGGTGAAGGTAGAGGAGGCCGTGGCCAACTCCTGCCTTAGTGCTTGGCCTAGGTCCACACAGCTTAGTTGGGCCACAGTCGATTGGTCTTATGCTAGCTAGTGTTCCGTGGGCCACCCAAGCGGCTAACTAATCAGTGTCTCGAGATACCCGAGGTATCGTGACCCCAACAGGAGGGCAGGGGTGCAACAGCACCAGTGGAGAAATGCACTTTAAGTCTTTAGGGACCTATATGACACTTAGAGACAACTTCAAGGACATGTGGTGAATTTCACTCTTTAACATACCGACTCAGTTTGCCTATATAAAATGTCGGGTTCATAAATCCGAGGTCCCCAATGGACCTGCTTCCCTGCAAAACTCGGCCCAACAGGAGGCGCAGCAATAACGCGCGGCTGGGCCAGCCCAGATACATAATGACAGACCGACACAACAATCCAGTCTTTGATCGGAGGGCCTAGCCAAGGTGGAACCATGGTCTGACTCCGACCTCTTTCTTCGACCGAGGATACGCCGGACCTCTGCTCGTTGCCCTTTCCCGACTGACACAGTCGGGGCCGACTGGGAACGACCGATCGGAGACGCCCGCTTGGTGAGGGCCCTAGGATTAGGCAGGAGCGGATAAGGTAAGACACTCAAGTCAACCACAATATCAAGGTTCGTACCCTGCCATGCCCTGCGTACCTGCAGGACGGTGTCACCAGACCATGCCAGACGGGCACTATACAACCTTCTAAACTTGTTAGAGCACAAACAATATTATAGGCGCCGATGTTTGCCGTACCAGGCAAACACGGTAGAGCCTGCCAGATGCGTCTAGACATAAATAGTATTATGGGCGCCGATGACCATCTCGTACTCGACAGCATGGGCAACAAAACTGGGTAGCACACATATACATTCTCTCTCTCTGACTTGTAAGGTCATCCCCTTCAACTATAAAAGGGGATGAACTCTCTCCTAAAAGGGGTTTTTTTGGCTCTCTTTCAAAAGAGAAAGGCTAGACGACTCGAGGACTCGACGACCTGAGGACTCGAACAGCTCAATAGCCCTAGAACTCGACAGCTACACAAAGCATACGCTCCAATACTTAGCGCACGTTAGAGCACCCGTCACTCTCGGCCATTCGGTTCAGAGTCTGACCGGGCCTTTAACATCCCCTTCTTATTCCTACTCGTTTGTAACCCCACAACAAACTTTGAGCACCTGTTCTCAGGAATAAAGTCATCGATCGACTGAAACCGAATGTAGGGCACATTGCCTAAACCAGTATAAATCCTGTGTCATTGAGTGCTAGGCTACATCCGATCACAACGTACGACAAAACTACAAAAATTTACTTATTAGTCACTTTTCGCACTGATAGTTGGCGCTGTCCATGGGGAGAACGCCGTGCGTTCACGCTTTTGGTCATCAGATGGCCCACCTTTCTGCCATCTTTGAAATGGTGGGCTCGAGCGATACGATTCGCTTTGGCTCGCTAGAGTTCCCAGTGCTCCCACCTGTTGGGATGTGGGTTCCTCTCGTCTTTGTGCCACTCCAGACCTTCCTCTTTGGGAGTCTAGGCTTCATCACCGACCGACTCGGTGTACTCCACCTCCTTGAGGAGGTGCTCATCCCGGCGTCCACTGGAGGAGGAGCGCCCTCCACTGGCCTCGGGCCACTCGACGACCTCAACGTCGAGACACTCGCGCTTCACCTCGAGCCCATGCTGGGCTCAAACGCCACGGTGAGTAACATACATGTTGTTCTTTACTCACTATTTAACCTCTTCCACCGACTCTCCGGAGGGACCCTATTGTCCCTACCGTGACCACCGTGTGACCGGTTCCCCTATGGTTTCGCATCCCCCATGGACGCAAGCGCTTGGGGGCTCCAAAGGATGATGACGCCGCCCCCTCTCACATCCGAGTTCGTGGGGATGGTAGGCTATGCCCCCACCTCCTTTCATGACCTCGTCGATGACAAGGTCGAAAGCGATGGCTCCAACATCGGCAACGTCGTGGCACATGGCCACCTTCTGTCCCAGGAGTGCGCTATGGCGGATGCCCCGAGATAGCCACCGATGGTAGCGGAGTCTCTGCACACTCACACCCCTCTGGACCACCGTGTGAAGGCCCTCGCGCGTGTGTAGAAGCATTACGAGGAGTTACGGCAAAGGCGACAGAGCTAGGTGCCACCCGCGCTGGCATGCTCGGCGCAACATCCTGCACCACGTGCGCGTACTTCAATAAGCGACGCTCAGGGTCATGCCCGTCAGGTCCAGTGTAACATCCTAAATGGAGGGGTTGACCCCCTCAGTTCGCTTGGGCTGGCCAGAACATCACTGCTGCGGCAATGCTTCTACGCGGCCTCCCTGAGCCTACCGACCCCTAGAAACAGGCAATCCATCAAAACCTCCGGGTGCTGGTGGAGACCGACGTCATTCAATAGGCAGAAAGCTCTACATCATGACACTAGCTCGTGGCCTCTTGCCCAACCAGAGGACTAGGGCCACACCAGTCGAATCGCTCCATCCACTCACCACTGCTGTTGCCGGGTGTGGGGCAGGAAGCCACGGTTGCACCGACCCTCGACCCTGAGCTTGCTCCACACTGACCACCTGTGCGTGAACGCCTCGGGACAAACCATGATGCTCGTAGCGTCATCAACAATCGACGCCATGCCCGGCATGATGATGACGTCTATCGAGTGGCGGCGAGAGCAGATGGCACGGGCCTCGGCCTAACCATCGAGGAGTGCGAGGACTCGCACCCCAGGCATGGTGGTTGACCAAACGACCGAAGCCCTAGCCTGGGCGGCCTGGGGCCATAGGCCTTTGGTCATCGCATTCAAAAAGTGTCATTCCCATAGTGCTTCTGACCACCCACCAACATCGCTAGATACACCAGGGAGACAAACCCCTAGTATATGGCTCGAAGACTTATAGCTCGCCTACCGAGCCAGAGGAGTGGATGATGATCACTTCATCATTAGTACCTCCCCATCTGCATGGGGGAGCATGTTCGAGCATGGCTCGAATTCCTTCTGCCCGACAACATCTGTGACTAGACAGATCTCAAGAGGGTCTTCATCAGAAATTTCTAGGGGACATTGAAAGGTCCTTGTGTGGTTTTGGTAATTAAGTGACAACCTAGGTGGACTAATTGTGTTTATGTAAGATACACAGGTGATTAGTCCACAGGTACATGTGTGTGAGCAACATATGCCATGAAGGTGAAAATGGCTTAGAGATGTTGCAAAGCTCACACATGTGATGATGAAGGAGCTCATTGCACATGAGATATGACATTGAGTCATGTGATCAAGATGGAGAAGATCAAGACAAGACTTGGCTTGATGGATCGGTTGCAAGCGTGAAGGGCAAGTCGGAGGCTTTGGAGCGATGGACCGCGTGGCGGTGAAGCTTGAGCAAGACTTGGCGCCGATGGATGAAGGCAATGGTGAAAAGCAAGTGAAGTCAAGATCGATGAACCAATATAATCACATGATGATATGAAGTGGATCATATCATTGTTGATCATGTTGGTGCATGTGTTGCATCGACATTAGAGGAGATGGAATGGAATGCACAAAGTAAAGGTATAACCTAGGGCATTTCATTTCACCGGTCATAGGTGTGTAGAGAAGTTGATGACCAGGTTTAGGATAGATGGCCGTACTATCAAGAGGGGCAAACTTGTTTGCATATCGATCATCTAAGTGCCACTCGAGTGATCTAACTTTGCATCGTTGCTAGGATTGAGTGGTGTGGTAAGTTGAGTGGCTAATCCTTTAGAAAAGGTTTGTAAAAATGCTAACACACATACACATGGTGGTGTACACTTGGTGGTGTTGGCACATTTATAAAGGAGATGAAGTTGGAGTTGATGTGGATCAACTCGGCGATGGAACGGAGGTGAGAAGGGTTTGAAACTCCACCGGCGGAGTGCGGACAGTCTGACGGTGCCACCGGTGCCCTATACAAAAAAGACAGGGTCTAACAGAGTGCACCGGACGCTAGGTCATGCGTCCAATCAGTAGTAGCAGTGAGCGCGCGGTCTTAGTCTTGTGACCGGACGCTGGGGCGAAGAGTGACCGGACGCTCAGGGTCTACGTCCGGTTAGGCTGATGTACGGTGATGTAGGCGATGTAGAGAAGGTAGATAAGGACCGGACGCTGATGCTGCATCTGATCATTATCGATCGGACATGTTCAGTCGCGATTGGTACCTTACTGGATACAACTGGACGCTGGGGTTGCTGCGTCCGGTCACTTTGAGCAGCTGCGTCTGGTCATCACTTGACCGTTGAGATCAAGCATCAGTTATTGAATGGAGGCAACATGTGGTAAGCATCAGTTGACCAGATGCTGAGGTCCTACGTCCGGTCGTTTCGATTGGAGCGTCTGGTCGTCCCAAAATTTGCCTAGTGAAGGGGTAACGGCTAGTTTAGCCCATGGGGCTATAAATAGAAGGTGGTCTCGGCCATGGCTAGTGCAGAGCACCTTGGGGGACTTTGTGTCCATGCTTGAGAGTGCTTGGGAGCCTTACATCTCACATATGCTTGATAGTGATCATCTGATTGTGTGAGAGAGCGATTCTAGTGCGATTGCATCGTGAGGTTGCATCGAGTGGCACTAGATGATCGAGTTTCAAGTCAGTGGTGCTTGTTACTCTTGGAGGTTGCCACCTCCTAGACGGCTTGGTGGTGGTCTTTGTTGAAGCCCACAAGAAGCTTGTGCGGTGCTTCGGAGAAAAGCTTTGTGAGGGGCATTGTGCTCGTCCCGCGGGAGCCACGAAGAGCAACTCTAGTAAAATGTGTCATTGAGCTACCCTCACTTTTAGGGTAGGTTCTTATGGTGCCCGACGTGCGGGCTTGGCGGGTGATGCCAATTAGCCACCGAATCACCAAGTGAGCGGTCGACACAATAGGGACTAGCGTGTTGGCAAGCACGTGAACCTCGGGAGAAAATCACCGTGTCAACCTTGTTCTTCCTGTTGGTTTGCAATCCCCTTACACAAGCTTGTGATTACTTTTATATACATTGTGCTTGTGTAGTTGCTCTTATGATTAGTTAGCTTGTGTAGCTCACTAGTTACCTTCTTGTATGTGTAGCATAGAAGTAGCTCCCTTGCGTGGCTAATTTGGTTTGTATAACCTTGTTAGTCACTTTGCTTAGTTTGTGTAGCTAAGTATTTGCGCTCTCTAATTTGGCATTGGTTGCCTTGTTTTTGAGCATTGCTAGTGAGCTTAGGTGGCTTTGTGCTTTTACTTACTATCATGTGTAGGAGCTCTCTTGTTGCTTAAAGTACTAGTGGCATAGGTTTGTGTGACCTTGCTTCTATAATTGGTTAGGTGAGCTCTAGCGAGCTCGGCACCTTTGTTGGTTAATTAGTATCTTTGGAAGGTGCTAGAGAGCATAGATAGAGGGGTGTAGTCTTGGCTAGACTGACAGTTTTAATTCCACACTTGTTTCGATTAGCCGACACGATTAATTTTATAAAGGACTATTCACCCCCTCTCTAGTCCGCCATCTCGACCCTACAGACATATGTCTGTCCTGGGAATTCCTGGGACCTCAAGAGTTGCCAGCAGGAGCCCAACAAGTCCTAGCGGGATTACATTCGCGGGTTCTCAAAGCGTTGCAACTCTCTTCCTGATGTCGTCGACGTGGATGTTATCAGTGTGTTCCTCTCTAGGACAACGTACAAGTCCTTGGTCCACAAGCTCGGCTGTGTGAAGCCCTGTACCATCCACAACCTGTTTGACATCGTCACAAACCATGCCTCTAGTGAGGAGGCGGTCGGGGCGGTCTTCAGCAGTGGTCGGGACAGGGGCAAAGCCAAACGCGAGGACCAAGGCGAGGGCCCCTCCACACAAAAGGGCAAGAAAAACAAGAAGGATCGACACCGACCGGCCAACCCAGCTTTGGTCGCCGAGGTCGATCGTGCGGGCAAGCAGCTCCAGCAGGGCCAGGAAACAAACACCCCATATGTTTCTTCTTCTTTTTTAAGAAAAAAATGTTGGCAGTCCCTCTGTCTAATCAAATCTATCTAAACCTATTTTTTTGTACAAATTAAACTATTAATGTCCGTTTGCAATGCCTAAAAGGTTACACATTTCTGTTAGTTGGAGCCTGATTGTTTGATTTGCTTACTCTTTGTGCTTACATTGATGCCAATCTAATGATCGGCGTAGGATTGTTAACACATTTTCCTTTCTTACTTACTGTGTCCCATGTGCCGTTTTCTTCATTTACTGATGCCCTGTACTATTGTGTTCCAGCAAGGAAATATTTCTTGGATAAACTCTAAACACTGTTCCTGCCCACAAATCTATGTGTACCAGGCTTTCCTTCCAGGGATTTCTTTGAAAGTTGAAGGTATGCCAATATAGTTCATGTTTCTTTTGTGCTGCTCCATGTAAATACTGCCTAATTCAGTCATATAAATGTTTGATCTCTAAATAATACTGCATATGACATGGGAATTTTCTTTGTCCTAGCAAACATGACTTAACTTAGAGAGAAAATAATACATTACATTTTGACTCATGGAATTCATGTGGCTACGAATAGTCCTCCATATCCTACTTTTGGTTTTGCCAAAAATTTGGTTTAACCAAACAAGGTTTCATGTATTTCAAAATTGGACTACAAATCTTTTTATTTATATTCATTCACAAAGAGACATATGCATCAATAGATTTTGCTCCGTCAAAAGCCTCATCCTGTACTTTTCTTTGTCGTATCATCTAAGCATTAAAGTTTCTCCGCTGAGGATACGACTTGAAGATGCACAAGCTGTGAGCCCCCCCCCCCCCCCCCCCCCCCCCCCCCCCCCCCACACACACACACACACACACCCACTATTGCCATGCGACGAACAACATTTCTGTGTGGTGAGGCTCTATTTGTGCTCAGTGCAGCTACCTACATTGGGTACTGCCTGATAGCAAAAAAAAATGCGTCAATGCTCCCTTAAAATACATAGTGCCAGCTTCAGTGTTCGTTTTTTTATTGAGACACAATGCACTTCCATCTCACTTATATTGTTACAGCCATCTACCAGTTCAGCTTTGGCTTACCTTAAAAGCGGCTTATTCGGCTTCTTTTTTCAGTTGGAACAGTGTTTTTCTCTCACAACAATTCAGCTTTGGCTTGTTTTTTCAGCCAAACGAACGGCTTGTACCTGCTTATTTGTTTATACATGCCAGTTCAACCAGAAATCTGGAACTTGTTTGATAGATCTTACAGTTCATTTTTTGGGTCAATAGTTTTTTTTTTACATTCACTGATCGCCTACACAAGAATAGTAGTAGATGACAGAAAAATAGTCTGCATTGCATTAATCTGAAATAGAAGTGATATATCCCCTTGCAACCATGAATGATATGAGGTGAATAACAGCTCTTAAAATAACCTCAGCAGGAGTCTGACGGAAAGATATTTAAAATACCAAGTTAGAGCCACTAAAATAGACCACACTAAAGGTAAAGATCTCTTACTGGGTAATATGCAGTGCCACTCAGAGTCCTATTTTGTTTTCAGTTCATTTAGAAATAGGACTGCGTTAACAAATGCATGCCGACATTGATATAAGAGTGTCTTCATCAAATTATGTGCACTCTTAACGTATTATTCAGCCTGTTCGCTTCTTGGTTTCAGCCAGGGCTTATCAGTCAGTCAACAGGGTTTTCCTCTCACAACAAACCAGCACCGGCCGGACTTATCAGCCTAGAAACCAACCAGCGAACAGGCCGATTGTCTTTTTGGGTGAGATTGCCTATGTTATGTGCAATAATCGTCGAGGCTCCTGCACCTCAAAACAAATAATTGACTTCCCTTCCTTTCTCACTTTTTCCCTATATATGTGTCTGTACACTACGTTAAAATAGCACTTCACTGTCGGATCAAAATACCTCATCACTGTCGGATTTTGAACCGACACAACCATACCTACAGTGATGAGAGTAAGCTATCACTGTCGGTTCCTACAAACTGCCAGTGTTCTTCAACTTCACTGCTGGTTCTTTATACAACCGGCAGTGTTCATTTTCATCAACACTGCCGGTTCATAAGACCACCCGGTAGAGTTCAGTTCCAACAACAATGTCGATTTGTGTTTCAACTGGCAGTGTTATAGTAAGAATCACTGTCGGTTTGTGACAAGAACCGGCAGTGATGGCTAAACCAACGCTGTCAGTTTGTGGCTCGAGCCGGCAGTGCCATCACTGTCGGTTTTGTTGATAATCGACAGCGATGTTTACGACAACCCTACCAGTTTTCTAATAACCGACAGTGACGTCACGTTCGTATTTTATTGTTTTATAATTGACTTTAATTTATATTTTTTCGTGGAATCGGGTTTCGCTTTATATACGCTACGTAGACGACATGTCTATCAATATTAAATATTACAATTATTACGGTTACAATTCAAATGTTCTTATCCAGTTCTCGATCCCTCAAAATAAAAAAAGATATGTTCTCGGACTTCACAGATTGTGCAATGCTTCTTAGACTTCTTACAATAATATGGCGAGCCGCTCTGGGCCATACTGGTCCTTGTACTTCACGGATTGTGCAATGGAAAATACTCCATCTTTTTTCAATACCTCGACTAAGATGAATTTTACCAGCTCCGATTGCAGTGCGACGATCTTCATGTCTAATAGCCTTTCGCGGTTATATTTCTTGCGTTGTCGTTCAAAAAAGATGATATCCAAAGAGAAACAGTAAATCATTTTGTTGAATTATTAACAGACATAAATGAAATAGAGATTATACACACCAACTTATCGACTTCTTTCGATTTCTCGCCGATGTAGCGAAACATTGCCCACATTACATAAAACCCGCATTCATTGTTTCCCGCCGGCTGTGACAGGTACTTTACCTCCATTTCGACAACCTTAAATGGGACCTGCGTCCCATCGATATGTCTTCTTCGGACACTGAGCAACATTAAAGGGAGAAACATTAGAAAGCGGTATGTGTGATTAGAAAATAATACGTTATTAGGATCGCTTACTAATTCAGTACTGCCACCAGTGCATCCAGATGATGAAATTGTTTTTTCTTTGAGTCCCACACCTCGATCAGATTTTTAGCAAGATTGACACAAATGAAGACGAAATAATTGCTGCAATCACACAATCCTAATTATCGAATAATCTTAACAAAAAAAGAAGCATAAAATTAAAAGCCGAGAACACATACTCGCAGTTGTAGGCTAGAAGTATGTGGGTTTTGTTCTTCATCGTGAATTTGTTGAAAACACAAATCAATCTCTGTTTTAGATCTTCCACATCACATCCATGGAGGCCTAGACATGTCCTCTCATTGACTCGCAAGGGGTCCAAGAAGCCTATGTAATCCCATTTGCTTTTTAGAATATAAAATTTTGCTATACATCTACATAAAATCATGAAAAGTGCTCAAAAGTTAACAATTTATGTCTCAAGAGAGTAGTTAATTGTAATATCGTACGTGTAGGGTACTTACATAGTCCACAGCGTCAACATTTGAATATCAAGAGAACGTTTCTGGTATAGCTAGAACAAGCACTCCCACTCGACATCAAACTTTTCTTCTTCAGGATAATTAAAAATATATGGCGAACGAATAATAACCTCAAAACCAAAGTCCTCCGTCTCTGTTGCTTGAGCCATGTAATATTCATGTAACTGGCGCATATATGTTGTTAGATTTTATACTCATGATCGGGAACCAAAAGATTGCCCCTTTTATACTTCATTGCCGGTGTTCCCGTCCCTTGTACATCATAATAGATGTTCACGGCCTCTTTCATGGTTAATCCTAGGTTGTCTTCGACGTACTTCTGTATGTTTCTTAAATCTTTATTGTGTATTTTTTCATCTCTTGTTGTAACATATTTATTCTGTGTTTACCTTTTGAATTCGGACTTCAACAAAAACGAAGGCAGTGAGGCACAGAGATTGAAGAAACTAACACAATCTTCCTTCGAGATGTATGCTGTAAATTTTTCTTTCATCAAGGTGGTAACGCTGCCACTGAACGACCTTTTTCTTTTTTGTTGGTCCACTTTGGGAGCATTAGCGATCGAATCCAAGGACCTTTTCTGCGACTGCGAGGATGTCCTTGATCTTGTTTTGGGCTAAGGTGGAGGAGGAGGAGGATGATGATGATAATTCTATTTTCTCGGCGCAGATGAAGATGGAGGAGGAGTCTCTTTTCTCGGGACTGATGAAGATGGAGTCAGACGAGGAGGAATAGAAGGAGACCTCTGTCTTCTCGGGGGGTGGTGGCTCTGGATGAAGAGGGAAGTGATCTCTATTGGGAGATGGTGAGTGATCATCATGGGTGGGTGAAGACTCGCAGTCATCCTCATCATCAGAGGGCACGCTTTTCTTCTTTCTTCAATGTCCATGACGCAACCGAAAGTTTGAACTAGCCATTCTCTAGCTCCATGGGATGCAGCTCCTTCCTGATTCCCAAGTGTTGCATATCCAGGCGTGTGGCTAGTGAATCCTTCGATGTCCCCCGGTGTCCATCAAGGTGTTAAGAGTGTTAGCGCAGACATTTTTAGTGATGTGCATGGGATCAAGACAGTGACGTACACTCAGAAATGGCCAGTAAGGTAGTTTCTAGAAAACCGATTTTTTCTTCCAAACGCTCCTATCTGGTGCTGCTACTGCATTGTCCCCCTTTCCAAGGACAACCTCAAGTTTGTTGAGTTCTCAAAGTATCGCAGGCCTGTCTCGATATTTTGGAGCTAAGCGTTTCTCAATAGTACCATTGAAATCTTTTCTATTCTTGCGGTAGGGGTAATCCTTAGGTAGGAACCTACGGTGTCCCATATAAACTATCTTTAAGTTATTTGGCAGATTTACCGCATCGGTGTCGTCCAAGCACTCGACACATCTAGTATAGCCTTTTGTCTTCTCTCCAGACAACGAACCTCGACCTAGCAGGTCGGTGATTGTAGCGATAAGTACTCCCTTGATCGTGACATGTTCCTTTTTGTACTCGTCCTAAGCATCTGACACACCCTTTTGAAACATCTCTGCTAGCTCATCGATCACTGGTTCTAGAAACACATCGATGTCATTCTTAGGTTGTCTTGGCCCTTGGATCAGTAGTGGCATCTGGATGTACGACCGCTTCATACAGACTTAAGGTGGAAGGTTGTATATACAGAGCATCATTGGCCAGGTGCTATGATTGCTTCTAACCTGGTCGAAAGGATTCATCCCATCTGTGCTCAAAGCAAACCAAAGGTGCCTTACCTCTCCACCGATATCCTTATAGAATATAGTATTGATAGTTCTTCAGTCATGCCCATCGGCAAGGTGCCTCATCATTGTATCTTTCTTAAGCTCTTTGCCATGCCAGCACAACAGCTTGCCTGACTTTGCACATGCAAACAGCCTATGCACCCGGGGAGCTATAGGGAAATACCAAATGACCTTTACAGGACCTTCTCTGGTCTTGGTACCCTCATCTAATGGCTCTTCCTTGTACCGTGGAGCTTCACACTTGGGGCACTTGTCCAAGTCTTTGTATTTTTCTCCACAGTACAATATGCAATCATTGAAACACGCGTGGATTTTTTTAACCTCGAGGCTGATGGGGTAGATCATTTACTTGGCCAAGTATGTCTTTTCCGGCAACTCGTTTTTTTCTAGGAGCATTTTCCTTATTATACCTAACAACTGATCAAAGCCTTTATCGCTCAATCCGTTTGTCGATTTGAACTCTAACAGCATGATGTCAGCTTCAAGTTTGCTCATTGGACAATTCCTATAAAATGGTGTTTTGCCATCTTGTCTCATTTTCTCTAGCTTTCTCAGTTGTGTTTCACTAAGACATCCGGTCTCTACATTACGTAGCAGCTAAGAAATGCCATCGTTATCCTCGGTGTCGTCAGCTAGCGTGTTCCTAAACACATTATTAACTATGGTCATAGGTTTCGTATTGACACTGGGTTCCTCGTCAGCATCGTGGATGGCTATGTCAGGCATGTCCATATTATCATCGTTTTCCTGCAGAACATTCACACTAACCTCACCATGCATAGTCCATATCGTATAGTTTAGTATGACCCCCCTGTAATCAAGTGCGATCGTATAGACTCAATTTGACGAAAGTTCCTATGATTCTTGCAATCTTTGCATGGACAGAAGACAGGGTTTCCATTCCCAGCATGGGCTTTGGCATCGATGATAAATTGGCTGACGCCATACATGTACCGCTTGTCCGTTCGGGACAGATACATCCACTCTCGATCCATCTCTGTACAAAAAAAAATACTGAGACAATAATTACAAAGAATTAATAAGAAATCGAGCTTCATGAACAACAATTGTAGCTCGAAAGTACCATTTTTGGAAAACATGATTGTACATTAATTATTGGAAAAATGAAATTGGTAGCCCCGGCCCTATAAATTAAAAATCATAGTAAAAACAATTATTGCACAATAATGAAGAACATCTATTCTACTCTACTTCTAAGAACTAATTATAGCATCACATACTAACAATGATGATCTTGACCACCGTAATATAATTAGCTAGGAATTTAAATGTGTTCATAGACACCAACCGTTTGGATGATGAATTCACCACAATTTGAGCCTTGCACAAATGTTCAATTGGAAAAGTGCTCTCTAAAATAGAGAAAGAACTAGAATGAGAATCAAGCAATATAGCCATCAAAACGAAACTAATTAAGCAACAAAATCAAAGGAGTAGATGTTTGTTGCTAACCTTAAAGCAAAAAGATCAAGTCATTCTTCAAAATCCAAGCATTAGCTTCATGGTGAAGAGCAACCGCAACAATGGAGGGAAGGGTCCAAACGCGTGCCTCTGTTATCTGGATAGAAGAGAGGAGGAAGGAGTGGACGGCTGCAGCCTTTTTGTGTTGTAGGCTTATCATCGTCGGTTTTTGGCTAGAACCGACAGTGATAGAGCCCAATCATTGTCGGCTCTTGGCTTAAACCGACAGTGATGAGTGGCCGCCAAAACACTACCGGTTGAAGCCACAAACCGGCAGTGATGTGGTCCTTCACTGCCGGTTTTAGCCCAGCCTCAATTATTTTTTTTATTTTTAAGCTCATAACCGACAGTGAAGATACATCACTGCCGGTTCTCATAAATCCGACAGTGATGATGTCGATAGTGATGTACAAATCTGACGTAATGGTAGGTACCATCACACCAAGACTTTGGTACTGATGGTCCTCTGCGAAAAGACCTCCAGTTAGTTCCAGAGCTCTTCTTCGTACAAGAAAATGTAGTAGCCACAAGAGGAGCCCACTGTATTTCTATGTAGCATATCCCAGTTGTGTATATTCTCTATTTTTTCTCTCTATGATGCACTGGGCTTCTGCAACATAGTCCTGTGCAGTTTACCTCCAGTTGTGAGTTTGAATAACTTTTTTCTCAGATTTTCGTTTAACATTCTCCTCTTAGTTACAACAATCCATCTTATATTTTGGTGTTCTCCTACCTCATAAAGCAACTATGTACTAAAAGCGTGTGTATCAGCCAGAGCCAAATCGTGCCGCCGCGAAGCGCGGGGGACCAGCTAGTTATACGTGTACAAACAAAATGGCACGTAGCGAATTTCCTTGAGCCGGAAGGTTAGCTGTTGCATGCGTGTTGCCTCGTAAACGACACGCGATTTAGGAATGCCGACACCATCGTAACCATGCATGACCATGTGCGTGTTACACAAAACAGCTAGCAGGTCGCCCTCGCCCAGGCGTACGCGTGCTCGTTCGTACGCTACGTTCCAATGCAAGTCTTTGCGACGTCGAGCTTTCGTCGTGCGTGCATGCCCGATATAAAAGGTGGGGCCCCTACTACGTGCCGACGACACATGCAGGCGGTTTCGCGGAGCGGCGCACCTCGGTCGGCGGGGCCCCTGGCTGCGCTGCGGTCGGTCCACCTCCACCGACGCACCGCACGCACCAGCCCTCCAAATTTTTTATATTTTAGTCTTTTTTTAAAGGTTTATCACAAATAGATCTCTGACAAAAAGAATTCAGAAAATAGACTCTTAGCTCGACGCCATTGATACTGGCGTCGAGCTAGGCGCCAACGTCTCTAGCACCGAGCTCCTGAGCACGATGAGTGATATGCCAGAGAACTCGACGCCAGTCACTCTGCCACCGAGCTCGACGCCGTTATTACTGGCCCCTGGCTGCGCTGCGGTCGGTCCACCTCCACCGACGCACCGCACGCACCAGCCCTCCAGCCGCCACGCGTCGTCGTCCTGCGCGCGGCGGCCGCCCCGACCGAAGCAACGGAACGCGCGCGCTTCGGAGATGAAAATGATGATGATCCATCGGCCCACCAGGCAGTCCGGAACGGCCCGCGAGGCTGGTCGGGTGGCCCCGTGCCCGACTCCAGCTTCTCCCCGTCCGGCCCGGAACTACCGCGTGGGCTCGAGGCCCTGGTGGGCTGTCGTATCGTTTGCCATCCTTGCCTGTGCTGCGCGCAGGCCGTATCGAGTGCCCGTGAGCCCAACAGGTCTCCTTGCTTTAAAATCGGGATTCCTTACAAATGCAGGCAGTCTCTCCGTTGTCTCTCTCCCTCTCTCAAAACGATAATGCTCAGGACGTCCGACCGAGCGCGTCCGTCCAAACACCCCGTACATGCCTAACAGCCAACGAAGGGCCTGCTCCATCTCCGTTTTTTCCTCGATCTCTACACTAGGACAGCCCAAAAATCTCTAACTCCTGACTATCGCTTCGCTGGTCGTGGCTCACTCCACCCACCCCAAGCCTCCTCGTGCGCCGCGTGGCACCCCCATCCGTGCCCCATGCCTGCCCTATCCCCCGCCGCGTCGAGGTCCTGTCGACGCCGTTGTTCCCGTGGCCGATGAAGGAGCTTCGCGTGATGCCATCCCGCTGGAGAGTTTCCCACGCCACTGCCGCAGCAGCGAGCTCCACACGCCGCTGTCGACCCCCATGCCGACATCGAGCTCCACAATGACAATCATCCATTCCTCTAAGCTGCAAGGTAATATTACGTTGAAAGCGTATGTTGAAAGCTTATGTTTTAAGTGTTTTAGATGTTTCATCTGGATATTGCATGTGTTTTATCTAGATGTTGCAAAAGTAGATCGGAATGTTGCATATTTTGCAATGGCTATAAACATATGTTGCAAGTGTACGTTCCAAATATTTTATCTATTTTTTTAGACGTATGTTGCAAGTGTTATTTGATGTTATATGTTACATATTTTTGCAATTGCTTTACATGTGTTTTCAGGTGTTTTTGCAAGCGTTTCATACGCATGTTTCAAGTGTTTTATCTGGCTACAGACTTATGTTGCAAATGTTTTATCTGGATGTTTCAAAGGTAGATCGGTTGTTGCACATGTTGCAATAGCGTCGGTGGCTGAAAGACAGCTGCCTGGGCAGGGCTTCAGCTCCTACCTCACACGGCGCGCCTCGTCCTCTCCTCTCCTCTCCCTCCCCTCCCCTCCCTTCCCTTCCCTCCATCTTGCCTTGGTGTTAGGGTAGGGGTCGTCGAGGGTGCCGCGTTCGGATGCAGACGCTAGCGTGGAATAGGATGCGGGACATGAGAGCATAGGATGTGATGCGGGAGCAGCGTCCGGACGAGTCGTGTGACCGGACGTCCGGGCGCTCGCCCTTCCGTAAAAAAAAGGCAGGCTCCGTTGTGCACTGATACAAAGCTTCATTGCTTTGGCCTTTATTATTAGGATTTCCAGGGGAAATTAGCCCCCTGCTTCAGGGATCCTAATCATCCTGGACATCCCAGGATCGCACGACAACAGCTTCTGGTTCATGGCACAGCTCCATGGGTGACTCGGTTGTGAACTTGTGATTGGAGATAGCAAGCGCCCGTGCGTGCAGCCTTTTGGCTTTAGCCGCTCAGGGGCACGGGCGGATCCATATAGGTCCGACTGGATGCGGCCGCACCCAGACTAAAACGTGAAATACACTGTAGTATGCAAGTTTCTCTCGTATTCGCACCCCTCTTTTCCAAACATCTGCCCATCAATTACCCAACAGGCAGCCAAAGATTAGCTACGCTTGTCGCTTCGACTCACGCGTCGCCTCCCCTGCCGCCGTCCCGCGCCCCTTCTCTCCCCTTCCGCCCTTGTAGTTACCCCGCGCCTATTCTCTCACCTCGACGCGAAGAGGCGGCAGGCGGTGACACTGCTGCACGCTCGTCAGGCGGCTAGCCGCTAGCACTCAAGGGCACAGGCACCAGGACTCTAGGAGTGCAGTTTGCCCGCTGCCCTGCTCTATTTTTTCGTTCAATCTTGGGTCCAGTTTAGTTTGCAAAAAAATTTGCAAAATTTTTCACATTCCCCGTCACATCGAATCTTTGGACGCATGCATGAAGCATTAAATATAAATAAAAAATAAAACTAATTACACAGTTTAGACGAAATCCACGAGACGAATCTTTTAAACCTAATTAGACTATGATTGGACACTATTTGCCAAATAATAACGAAAACACTACAGTAGTCATTTTGCAAAATTTTTTGCATCTAAACAAGGCCCAGGCAAAGAAACCAACTTCAAAGCTTTTTTATTTTTTTTTTCAATTTCCATCGATGGGAACATCCAAATTGGTTTCAATTTTATAGTTCTTGCCTTCTTGGTAGTTTGTCAAGATTCTAGTGTCTGACCTTTTTTTTATTCTTTCTCTGGTATCTGGTAATGATATTTATGAAAACAACCGAATCAACTAAAATATAAATATTTTGTGAATGTTATGAAAAGCATGGAAATGTTTTCCAAAAGAAAATCACACGGGGAGATTGCAATATTAGAAATAGAAAATGCATATATTGATCCCAAAAATTCTAAGAAGACAGTATAGCTCTGGAGATTTGAGAGATCATAGCGACCAATTTTGCCTCTACATTGCGGATGTGATTTTTATTTTTCAATGGACCATTGTATTAACTCTTAGCTAAAATTGAATGGCTTGTTCTTTTTTATCTTTGCTAATGTAGATCTTGTAATTGAGGATTGCATTTTGTCAATGCCACAACAATCTTTTTTATATATAATTGTGTCATTCTCTAACTATATTTTGGTTAACGGTAAGCACTATTAACGCTATTTCATTGTTAGTATATATTATTATTGTTTGTTTTTTATTATTGATGCTAAAATTTTGCCCGCTATTAAGTTACACTACAGTGTGAACATCAAATATATCTAAGTATTGCTATGAAGCCTGGACGGCCGCACCCCCTCTATATTTCTCTAGCTCCGCCCCTGCTCAGGGGTCCTAATGTCAAGAGTAAACTTTGGAAGGACCTCAGCGTTTCATAATGTAAGGTAATTTTAGTTCCAAGTTAAATTCGCATAATTTTAAATATGTCTATAGAAAATATATATTTTAGAGCTCATTTTATAATTTGATGGTGTAGATGTTGGTGTGTTTTTACTTAAATTTATACGACATTGCTAATGCAAGAACTAAAATAATTTAATTTGTACTTTGAAATAGAGCGAGTGCTATCGTTTTTGCATTTTTCTTTAATATATTATAATTGTATATTTATCATTTATAGACTCAATGAGCACTAAACTGACATGCAGTATTTTCTTTGATTAGAAATATTAATTCATATTTCTAAGGTAGTCTGACGGAAAACACTCCTTCCGTTGTACTATATTTTTTTAAAGTAACATTCTAACATCTAGATCAAAAGTTCGTAAGGACTATTTGGAGTCTGTTCGACTGGTATTAAAGTCGACTGAAACTGTTTTATTGTGAGAGAAAATACTGTAGATTCTAGCTGATAAACCGGCTGATACGTTCAAACGAACAGGGCCCATTACAGGAATTCTAAGGGATGTTTGGATTACAGGAATTCTAAAGGAACCACCATTTCTATATTTTTGCTCACGTAGCATCGGTTGGCATTCAGAGGATTAGATGGTATTTAAATTTAGGGACTAAAGTTTAGGGGTGTCACATCGGGTGTTAAATGGAGGTTCGGATAGTAATAATAAAACAAATTACACAAGTCCTCAGTAATCCACGAGATAAATTTATTAAGCCTAATTAATCTGTTATTAGCACATGTTTACTGTAGCACCACATTGTCAAATCATGGACTAATTAGGCTTAAAAAATTCGTCTCGCAAAGTAGTCGTAATCTATACAATTAGTTATTTTTTAGTCTATATTTAATATTCTATGTATATGTCCAAACATATGACATGATAGAAGCTTAACTTTAGGGAAGAAACTAAACAAGGCGTTAGTCACTTCTTTTTCAAAGAAAAGTTCCGTGTACCTATACGCTTTGGAGGAAACTGAACATCTAGTCTTACCTTGTTATAAAAAAAACATCTAGTTCTATTTTCTTTCATCTACGAAGTCCAATGCAACGTAGCACCAGAGGCATTGTTAAGCTGGTGGGAATCTTGTATATAAAAAGCCTAATAATATATGTTAATATTTTATAATCGCAAGTTTGAGCACGGTTTCCATTCTAGTGTTCCAAACGTCAATATTTTTAAATTTTCTGTGTTTTTTATTCATTTGTTTTTAACACTACATTCCTATCTATTTTCTATGTTTTATTTAATCCCTCTATTTTATATTTCTGCAATGCTGTGTTCCAATCAGGCCCTTAATCATGAATTATTACAATAGCTACACTTATAGCATTGCCGACAAAAGTTAGTTCACTCAAAAACGAAGTTACATACTCGCAGAAGTGGATCTAGCATCAGGACGTAGTGGACTTGAGCTCTCGCGTTGTACGTGACATGAGGAACAAATCAAAATTTTGGAGGGAAGACTAGAGATGAAAGGTAATAAATTAAGAACCTTCAATCTTATTTTTGTAGATCCGCCACGACATACTCGTATACACTACTTCGTTAATATGCCGTCCAAACCTCCTAGCAAAGAGAGAAAGAAACGGGGAAGGAGAAATACCCCATTTTGCAGTTAACCCCTGGAACGGCAACAAAGAGGTCCACAGGGAATCCGCCACAGCGCATCCCACCCCACGCGGCCTCCGATGCGCTGCACGTGAGGCGGCCTCCCCGCATTAACCTTGTGTCAGACGCCCTCACGTGGCGGGCACCAACTGCACCGCCCCTGCCCCCACCACGCCACGTATGCGTGCCTCGGATTGTCTACGCAGAGGGCGTACGTGCACACGTTCGGGCGTTGCACACGCACACCGGCATCTTGTACTCGTGTTTTTCTTTCTTTCCAAAAATCCACGTTACACTTCTTTACCCACCCACTCGCTAGCCTTGCCGTTGGCGCCCTGGGTCCCGGGCCGTGGGCCCCACACGTCATGGTGAAAAGACCTGTGCGACGAGAGTGTGATGTGACCTGTCAGGCGTCCGTACGTTTTAACGCCTTTTTGTTAATCGCGTGGAGGGCGATTTGCATTTGACCAGAGATTAAGCCCATGAGACCGACAAAGCGGTGTTAGAACCAACCATGACCATGACACACAGATTATTCTGATGCTTTCATCAGTAGCAAAGCTCCTTTTGTTAGAGCATGAACGATATGATATTTAGGTCTACGTGGGTGCTGTGTGACCAAGCTAGATTCATGATTACAGGCAAGAGACAACATCCATGCATTGCTTCGACATCACTCTTCGCTAGAGAGATCAGTGTCCTAAAAGTCTAAAGAAACACACATCTTACCACTAGTTTCTAGCTCGCTAATTCCCCAAGACAAAGTTAAGGACGTACGTTCTATTTGGGTCAAATTCTATGGGGAAATGCTAATATATATGCTATGAGCTCAAGGGCTTATTGGCCTCGGAGTTTTGTATTTAAGCCTAGGAAATGCTTTGAAGTCAACCATTTGGGTATTCAAAACAACATTTAGCATTACTATATCTCGCTTAGGTAGATTATTAGTAGTGTCCTGCTAGCCTAAAAATAAGTAGATTAGTAGTCCTAGACCTAATTCACCAAGGCAAGTTGAGGACGTACGCCGCCTTAGGGTCAAATCCTATGGGTGACTGTTATGGAGCTCAATGGCTTATTAGCCTTGGAGTTTTGTATTTATGCTTAGGAAATGCTTGGAGTACTTGTAGCAATGTTCTTGAAGGATATGCTCTACTGGAGAGCTAAGTTTTCCACTTCACATGTGAGTTTCAGGTCGGTACGGCACTAATTTTTTTTAAAGAAATGGCAGGAGCCCTGTCTTTCAATTAAGATAGAAAAAGATGTGTTTATACACAAGCAGCAAGGTAGGGCACTAATATTTCAACAAGAGGCCCTGCCAGTAATATTATGCTTGTTTGGATACTAAGATGCCATTTCAAATTCCTAGGATTAGATATGTCGGGTATCAGTATTAGGGATACCTGGAAGAAGAAAGCTAATGGCCGTGAACGCTAACTCCCTCGGATGGTCAAAAGCGTATCTTGGTCTCGCCCGGCCCCGAGGGCACGGGCTCCGTCTCGCCTGACCTCAAGGATGCGGAATCTGGGTCAGCCAACCCCAAGGGTGCGGGCTTCGTCTCGCCCGACCCCTCGAGCGAGAGCCTCGTCACGTCTGACTACGAGGGCACGGGCTCCGTCTCGCCCGACCTCAAGGATGCGGAATCTGGGTCAGCCAACCCCAAGGGCACGCGCTTCGTCTCGCTCGACCCCTCGGGCGAGAGCCCCGTCACGTCTGACTTCGAGGGCGCGGACTCCACCGCGCCCGATCCTAAGAGCGCGGGCTCCGCCTTGCCCGACCCCGAGGACGCGGGCTCCGCCTCACTCGACGAAGGTCCGTACCGCCCCAACCACTATGGATCTAAAAGTACGAGTCCAGGGTCAAACTTCTGACGCTAGAAGGGGAGCAAGCGCGTCTTGACGTGACCCGCGGCCACGACGGGCCATGTCTGAGGACGCACGTCGCCAATAGTATCGGGCGTGCCGACGCTATGCTACCTACTTCCCGTACGGCCTCCTATGGAGGAGTCAGCTAGCCATACCATCCGCTAGGACGGAATGGAGCGCGACGACCAGCTGACGACACCCACGTACGGCGCCAGTGACGAACAAGGCCACAACATGGAGCCATCCCCGTCGTCATCTACAGAGACGACGGGACCCATGTAAAGGAGATGAAAGACGTCGTAATCCCGGGAGCCTTCCTCTCCCCGTCTTTCTCTCTCTCTCTAATATGACCTACGTCTTCCCCTTCATCTATAAAAGGGAAGCAGGGCGCTCCATGGGAAAAAAGGGGCGGTAGAGAGAGAGCTCAACCAGACTCACTCTTTTCACCAGAGACTTGGGACCTTCTCTCTCACCTGTTTGTAACCCCTACTATAAACCAAGTGTCGGTAACACGATAACAGCAGACTGGACATAGGGACGTTTCGCCCGAACCAGTATAAATCCTTGTGTCCTTCAAGCACAGCCATCTGGGTCAGACACGTAAATCACAAAATTTACTAGCTGGTGATCCAAAACACCGACAGTTGCCACGCCAGGTAGGGGCCTTTTGCACGTCTCATCATCCACAATAGGCCACGAATAGCTAGCCACGACATTAGCTGGGTCCCGGGCACGCATGTGCGCTTCGAGAGCTTGGACTTCATTGTCACCGTGGAGGGAGAGTTGGCACGGGCTCCTGCCCCTATCCAACTTTTTTGTTCCATCGACCTCGACACAACCGTCGAAGCCCTCGAGAAGCTGCAGCTGCGTGCACCAGAGACCCGTGTCCTCAGGAGCGACCAGCTCCTCGGCTTTGACTATGGAAGGCTGAAGCGCCAACTCGATGCCTTCTTAGGACCTTGACCATCCTAGGAGGATATGCGCTGCCTCACCTTCTCCTTCGCTAACATCATAACATAGCTTACTGGAGGGGAGCCGCTCTCCCCTAGAATATCTCACCCGGGATGCCCCAATAGCGTTCCCGTTCGGTCTGTGCAATGCCACGAGGACCATTGGTCACCTCATGGTACAACGCATGTACCTGCCTCCCACGGATGACAAATTCATGGGAATGACCGATTATGTCGTGGAGTCTTTCCATGACCTTCTCGTGGGAGATTCAGAGTCGATCTCTGACTCTGACTCTAGTAGAGGGAGCCATCACCCCTCATGAGAATGTTTTATGGTAGGTACCCCCGAGGGACACGTCGAAAGCGTCCATGAGGGAGGGGCTACCCCACCAAATGACTTCGATAATGAAGTCTAAATAAGATGCAGGGGCCCTTCCCCACATGTAGGTGGAACAGCTAAGGGCGCAGCATCAGGAGCGCGCGGAGCTCAAATGCAAGATTGAGCATTGTGGGGATGGTGGGCGTGCACGTGCCATCGCCCGCAACGTAAACCAGAGGATCATCGAGGGTGATAGAGGCCTTTCGTACTTCGCCTGGGCAAGTCAGAACATAGCTGCCATGATGTCCCTACTCCGAAGGCTCCCAGAGCCCATGACACCCAAAGACCATCGGGCCCACCGCAAGATCTGCATGCTACTTGAGCGCACAATGGTGCAATAGACAGAAAGCTTGTTGTCTCGGCGACATGAGCTCAATGCCAGTCAGCGCGTGTCTTTAGGATGACATGGCCAAGATGGATTCATCCGCCAGGCGCCATGCGATGGTGAGGGACTTGCCATGGTCTTGATGCATGAGCGTATCGGCCCCAACCATGACGCACACAACACCCTAGACGCCCGTAGGCACGGACAGTGTGACAAGAGAGAGGAGGCTGGCCGTGGCTACTATCCTCGTCATGGCGGATGCTACGACAGTGGCAAAGACTAGAGCCCAAGCCCTGACCTACTAGGGCCCCAGGCTTTTGGCCAGCACATCCTCAACGCGGCTTTCCTGCCATGGTATCGACCATCGACCAATGTCCCAAAGTACTCCGAGGAGATGAACCTTGGCTTATGGTTCGAGGACTACCCGCTTGCTTGTTAAGCCAGCGGCGTGGATAGTGATTACTTCATTATCCGTAACCTCCCCTTGTTCCTGGCCGATAAGGTGCGAACATGGCCGGAGCACCTTTCGCCCAACCAAATTCAAAGTTGGGCGGACTTGAACAAGATCTTTGTGGAAAACTTCCAGGGCACCTACATGCACCCTAGGAACCCCTAGGATCTAAAAAATTGCTGATAGAAGTTCAGAGAGACTCTCTATGAGTACATCCGATGCTTCTCCAGGCATTGCAATGAGTTGCCTGATGTCGCTGATGCCGATGTCATCGGAGCCTTCCTATCCGGGATCACCTGTGAGTCCCTGGTCCACAAGCTAGGATGTAAGGGCCCTTGGACCACCAAAGAGCTCCTCGACATCATGACCAGCAATGCCTCAAGCGAGGAGGCAGTCAGAGCGATTTTTGATCGCTCCAAAGGCAAAGCGAGGCAGGACGAGGATGCCGACGAGGGCCCCTCTAACCATCCAAACAAGAAGAAGAACAAGCAGTAGCATGAGGCTCGCTTGTGGCCGCTACCAAGTGGAAAGGTGGCTAGGTGCTCACCAAGAATGCTGCCGACCACTTCGAGAAGCAGCTTGAGGAGCTATGCCCGAACCACGCCTTCCCCATCAAGCATCTGTATAAGGACTATGCCCTCATGATGCGGTTCCTATCCGGCGGCTTCGACAAGGGGAAATAGAGAAAGAAGCCTAAGCCGGCAGTAGACGACGCCAAGGGGAAGGATGGTGGCTTTTTGACCCCTAGATGGCTACCTCATGATCTTTGGTGGGACAGCGACCTACTACTCTAAGTGCCACCAAAAGATCACACGCCGCGAGGTCTATGCGGCTGAGCTAGCCATGCCGTCTTTCCTCTGGTGGTCAGAGTTTGCCATCACCTTCGATCGATTTGACCACCCGGATAGCATCCCATAGTCGGGGAGGTATCCACTCGTGGTTGACCCGATCGTCGGCATGAAGTGTCTCACCAAGATGCTGATGGATGGAGACAGCGGCCTCAACATCATGTACGCTGAGACACTTCATGCCATGGGCATTGACCAGTTGCACTCTCGACCGACCAGGGTGATTTCCACAACGTCGTGCTAGGGAAGCAAGCCATACCACTCAGGCAGATCGACCTGCCCATCACCTTCGAGGATCCAACCAACTACAGGATGAAGACCCTCACCTTCTAGGTAATCGGGTTCCATGGGACCTACCATGCTATCCTAGGACGACCATGCTACATGAAGTTCATGGTCATCCCCAACTACACCTACCTAAAGCTTAAGATGTTGGGCCCGCATGGGGTCATCATCGTCGGCACCTCCTTCCAACGCGATTATGAGTGCGAGGTTGAGTGCTATGAGTGTGCCTCGGCAATCATCGCCTCCGAGGAGATCGCGATCATTAAGGAAGGGACTGTGGAGGAGGCACCCGACTCCAAGCGGTCGGCCGGATCCTTTGAGCCCATAGAGGGTGTCAAGGAGGTCGTCGTAGACCCTAATAGGCTCCAAGGGCAAAGTGGTGCGCATCGGCACCACACTTTTCTCTAAATAGGAAAGCATGCTCATCGACTTCCTTCGTGCTAACAGAGATATCTTCGCATGAAAACCCTTGGACATGCTAGGCATCCCGAGGGAAGTCGTCGAGCATGCCTTGAAGATCAAGCTGGGCTCCATGCCGATGAAGCAGTGCCTATGCCACTTCAACGAGGAGAAGCACATAGCCATCGGCGAAGAGATCACAAAGCTTTTGGTGGCCGGATTCATTAAGGAAGTATATCATCCTAAGTGGTTAGCCAATCCCATCCTTGTATGAAAAAAGAATTGGAAATGGATAATGTGTGTTGACTACACGAGTCTCAATAAGGTGTGTCCAAAGGATTTGTTTCCTTTACCATGTATAGATCAAGTAGTCGACTCGACCTCAGGGTGCGAAACCCTCTGCTTCCTTGATGCATGCTCTAGGTACCATCAGATCACCATGAAGGAGTCCGACCAACTTGTGACTTCTTTCATCACCCCATTTGGATCATTCTGCTATGTCACGACGCCTTTCGGTCTGAAAATGTGGGAGCTACATACCAGTGATGTATGCTTAAGTGTTTCGGGGACCTCATCGGGCAAACCGTTGAGGCCTACGTAGATGACATCGTGGTCAAGTCCAAATGGACCGACCAACTCATAGATGACCTAGAGCAGACCTTCGCAAAACTATGAGCAAACAACATCAAGATCAACCCTAAAAATGCATCTTTGGGGTCCTGAGGGGCATGCTGCTTGGGTTCATCATCTCCGAGCATGGCATTGAAGCCAACCCAGAAAAGATCATGGCCATCACAAGGATGGGCCCAATCTAGAACCTAAAGGGGGTGCAGCGAGTCATGGGATGCCTCACCGCGCTTAGCCATTTCATCTCACACCTCGAGGAACAAGGCCTCCCACTGTATCGACTTCTAAAGAAGACGATTGGTTTGCGTGGACTCTCGAGGCTCAGGAGGCACTCAACAAAATCAAGGAAATTATAATGAAAGCCCCAATCCTAGTCCCACTGACTGATGGAGAGCCGCTCCTGCTCTACATTGCGGCCACCACAAGTGGTCAGTGCTGCCCTAGTGGTAGAGCAGGAGGAAGAGGGACACGCCCTCAAAGTGTAGCGCCCCATATACTTCGTTAGCTAGGTCTTGTCCGATTCTAAGACTTGCGACCCACAAATCCAGAAGCTTTTGTACATTATCCTAATCATCAGAAGGAAGTTACGTCACTACTTTGAGTCGCACCCAGTGATGGTTGTGACATCCTTTTCCCTCGGTGAAGTCATCCAAAACTGGGATGCCACTAGGAGGATCACGAAGTGGGTACTTGAGCTGATCGGTCAGGGCATTTCGTATGCCCCCTGGACAGCCATTAAGTCCCAAGCACTAGCCGACTTCATGGTAGAATGGACCAAGGTCCAGATGCCACCAGCAATGTTGACCAGGTCTAGATGCCACTGGTGTGGGGCTGATCTTCGTTTCTCCCCTCGGGATACGCATGAAGTATGTGGCCTGCCTCCACCTCCCAGCCTTCAATAATGTGGCCGAATATGAGGTGCTCATCAATGGCCTACGCATCGCCATTGAACTGGGCATCCGACGGCTTAACGTTCAAGGTGACTCATAGCTGGTCATTGGTCAAATCATGAAGGAATCAAGTTGCCATGACACCAAGATGGCTGCTTAGTGCCGAGAAGTTCGCCAGCTGGAGGAAAAGTTCGATGGCCTCAACCTCAATTACATCCGAAGGTAGTTCAACGAGGCGGCCGACACGCTGGCAAAGATGGCGTCCTACCAAGAGCCGGTGCCGATGGGTGTCTTCACCAGCGATCAACACAAGCCTTTGGTCTGCTACAAAGAATGGGGATAGATCGAGGACGAGCTACTTGCCCTGGGCTAAAGGGCTAACCGACCACCTGCTCCTTTTGACCCCAAAGTCATGGAACTTGACGAAGATCCAATGGCAAAGCCCGACCCTCTAGCGGGCTAGAGGACCCCGTACCTCAATTGACTTCTCCGCAAAATGCTCCCAACGGATGAGATGGAGGCCTGATGGATCACACGTTGAGCCAAGTCTTTCGTCATTGTCGAGGGGGGAGATCTACAAGCAAAGCCACACTAGGATCCTACAACGTTGCATTCCCATTGAACAAGGGAGGCAACTACTGAAGGACATTCATGATGGGGTCTACGGACATCATGCCGCACCTAGAACCCTAGTCAGAAACGTGTTTCGATAGGGCTTCTATTGGTCGATCGCAGTGGCCGATGCAGAGCAGATTGTGCACACCTATGAAGGTTGTTAATACTATGCCTGGTAGAATCACCTGCTGGCCCAAGCACTCCAAGCGATCCCCATCATGTGGTTGTTCACGGTCTGGGGCTTGATATGGTCGGACCTCTCAAAAGAGCACCCGGGGCTACACGTACTTGCTTGTCGCCATAGACAAGTTTATAAAGTGGATAGAGGCCCGAGCGATCTCCATGATCAAGTCCAAGTAGGCCATGTTATTCTTCCTTGGCATCATCCATCACTTTGGAATCCTAAACTCCATTATCATGGACAATGGCACATAGTTTACTAAAAAGAAGTTCCTTTGATTCTACGATGAATACCACATCTGCATTGATTGGGCCACCGTGGCGCACCCCCGCATGAATGGGCAGGTCGGGCGCGCTAATGGCATGGTCCTACAAGGTCTCAAGCCTAGGATCAGCTTGATGAGGCGCGCGACATTGCCCTCCTTTGCTTGGCCATGTACCTATAGGTTCTACACTGGTACCACAGCCATCGGGTGGGGGTCGGGCCTTTAATGTCGGGGATGTGGTACTTCACCTCGTCTAGAGCAACAAAAACCATCACAAGCTCTCTCCACCGTGGGAGGGATCCTACATCATTGCGGAGGTGCTCTGACCAGGCACCTACAAGCTCAAGACCATCAACAACAAGGTCTTTGTCAATGCATGGAATATTAAGTAGCTATGTCATTTTTACCCCTAGCCTATGCATATACTTAAGAATGATATTTCTAAAATACAAAAATGTTTTCTCTTATTGGTTTCGCTATCATTCCCTCTATCTTTAGTGATACCCGACCCTAGCAATGGTAGGGGGTCGGGCATCACTCAGGGGCTGATAAGAGTATATCTACTTAGAGACATTCTCTATGCCAGACCCTCCCTTACGTTAAGATCTCAAAGTAAGGGCTGCGGAAACAAACTCTGAGTAAAACTAGTTGGACTACAAGAAACCTACGCCCCAGCGGCTACAACGTTTTTGCTCACCAGCGTGATCAGAGTTGTTTCACCCGCATCCCAAGCTTTACAGCCTTAACCACAAAAAGGGTCAGAACACACTAACCTTTTTATAAAAAAAGAATGAAGAACCAAAAGATTATTCAACCATAGCAGAAATTAAAATCTATCCATTTATTACAAGATCACTATTTGGCCTAACTAACTAATTTTTGGGGGGGGGTGATCTCATCCTCTATCTTGGCACATAAGTCCTACGCTAGAGGGGCCATCTCCTTCTCAATGTGCTCTAGCTTAGCATTAGAGTAACCGGGCATGAAGCCTAGGCTCATCATCTCTAGACCAATGTTCTCATAGTGAGAACGAGTGATCGTGAACGACCGATGAATGCTAAAGTGGAGTGCATCCCTCGCCATCTCGAGTGCTCGATCCATGATCCAGATGGCATGGACCATGAGCGAGCTCGTCTCCTATGCTAGGGCCAACTCAAGGTCATTGCAGACTAGCTGGATGGCGACACGTAGGGCATCATGCTCATCGCACTCCTTTAGGAGGGTGGCCTTCACCTTGTCGAGCTCCTTCTCTAGGCTGTGACTCTTTGTCACCTCTGTCCTGAGCCTGTGATCAAGACCTACACAAAACACACACCAACCATGTCGAAAAGCCTACCATGGATCCTAGGAAGAAGGACAACAAAGGATGGCCAGGGGCTTACCATCCACGTCCACCTAGAGCTTGCGCGCCTCATCATGCCATCGGGCCACCTTGGCCTCCAAGTTTCGGGCCTACTCCTAGCGCTGGCCGACCTCCATGGTGAGTCTAGCAGTCACCGCCTCTACTGCAGCCTTTAGATCCTTCTTCCTCAAAGCTCACCCTCTAGGAGGTTGATTCGCTGCTAGGTGTCGGTGCGCTCCTAACGAGCCAGGTCAAGCTCCGTGCGGAACCTCTCTATGGCTTGGAGCAAGTCGTCATGCTCCTTCCATAGCTGCTTGATCTTCATGGTGTCCATGCACATACTCTCGACTAGGTCTAGGAGCTTCTCCCCAGCTTCACGACCATCATCACAAGCCTCTGTGTTCTTGATCCAAAGCTCGGCCAACTCCTAGCAAATGGGGGCAAGTTTGGCCACCTCTTGACGAGCGGTAGCGAGCTAGGTGGCTAGTTCCTCACATAGCCACTCCTCCGTGACTCATAGCTGCTCCTCCACCACAAGGCGATCCCAAACACCCTTCTCGCGGCAAAGGAAAATAGACTTCTCCTGGCTATGGTCCATGAGAACCTGCGAAAAGGGTACGAGTTAAAAGGCAAGAAAAGGGAAGACGAAGGTCAGAAACGCTGATGCACTATACCTGGCCAGCCGGAGTGATAACATCTTGTAGCGAACTTAGCGTGGTGGTTAGGGCGCGGACTGTGGTCCCCTCGTCCGCATGGATGCTCCCCCACTCCCTCTTCTCCTCGACGTTGTCAATGGTGAAGAGCATCACCCTCGGGTCCCGATGGTCAGCCCACCTTATCTAGGGTCCTCCCTAGGTGTGAGGGTCGCCGCCGACACGGACCAGAGGCCAAGATGCCTCTGCACCGACCATAGGTAGTGCTGACCCCTCTTGCGATCGCCACTCCACTAGAGCGCCCCCAACAGTAGAGGGGGTGGGCGATGCAGACGAGGAAGCTTGCCCCACTGTCGCGCCTCCCAAGGGTGCACCGAGTGTGGCCTCCTATGTCCGTCCTACCACAGGTGCCACCGTCTACCTGAATAATAGCCCTGGTTGCATCGTCTCCACTGACGACATCATGGCCATGCCCAGCAATGTCGTGCCCACCGAGGATGCCTCAAGGATGGCCTCTCCTGTCTGCCACGTCACCGACATTCCTACCAGCATGGACGATGGCTTCAGCCGTGCCGCCTTTACTTGAGATGTCACGGCCGCGCCCGGCTGCATCTCGCCTACCACGAGCGCCCCCAACGTGCCTTCCACTACTTGCCCTCCTGTAGACGCTGTCGACGACTGCGCCTCCCTGATCGACCCTATGGTTGCCCCAACCACGCTCCCATCAGCCTCCAACATGGCACCAGACGGGTCCTGGCGCCCCACCGAAGGGCGAGAGTCTTCTTTGGTGCTAGCTTCAGGAGGGTCCCACGCTCCTAATGTTGTGGAAGGCATGACGGTTAGTTTGTGGTGAAAAATTCATCAAAAAAACAAAAGAATGAAAAAACTCTCAAATTACCTTAACACTGTTGGGCGCTGATGTTTTGGGGCCAGCCCGCCCGACCCCGACTGCGACTCCTCATCGCACTGCCTATCGAGGACCAATACTAGGGTACCTAAAAAGGAGGAGCTAATGACTATCAACATTGACTCATCCGAGTAGTCAAGAGCATGACTACAGCACCAACTGACCCCCTAGCGTGTAAGCTCCCCTTCTTCCAACCTCTAGGAGAAGGCACCACCTCAATCGACCTTTGGGTCTACGTTTCGCCTCGCCCGACCCTTGGGTCTATGCTCCGCCTTGCCTGACCCTTGGGTCTACACTTTGCCTCACTTGACCCTTAGGTCTGCGCTCTGCCTCGCCTAGCCTCTGGGTGAGGACTCCCCCTAGCCTAACCCCAAGGCCACGGGCTCCGCCTCGCTCGACCCTTGGGTCTGCGCTCTGCCTTGCCCAACCCCAAGGCCACGAGCTCCCCCTCACCCGACCCTTAGGTCTACGCTCTACCTTGTATGACCTCAAGGCCATAGGCTCTACCTCATTCGACCCTTTGGCCTGCACTCCACCTCACCCAACCCCAAGGCCATGGGCTCTGCCTCGTCTAACCCTTGGGCCTGTGCTCTACCTCGCCTAACCCTTGGGCTCATGCTCTACCTTGCCCGACCCTTGGGCTCATGCTCTGCCTCGCCCGACCCTTGGGTCCATGCTTCGCCTTGCATGACCCTTGGGTCTACACTTCACCTCGCCCAACCTATGGGGGAGGACTCCACCTCACCCAACCCTAAGGCTACGAGCTCCACCTCGCCTGACCCTTGGGTCTATGCTCCACCTCACCCGATCCTTGGGTCTGTGCACTGCCTTGCCTGACCCTGAGACCATGGGCTCCACATCACCCAACCCTCGGGTTTATGCTTTGCCATGCCTGACCTCTAGGGGAGGACTCCACCTTGCCCGACCCTAAGGCCGCAGGCTCTATCTCGCCCGATGGAGACCCATACCACCATCAACCACTCTAGGTCTAAGCATATGGACCTGAGTCAAAGCTCTGACACTAAGGAAGAGACCAGCACACCCTGATGTAACACATAGCCTTGATAGGCCATACCGGAGGATTCACATCAAGAATAGCATCGGACGTACTGGTGCTATTCTACCTAACCCTCGTATGAACACTGATGGGCGCATTAGCTCACCATGACATTCACCAGGGCGGAGTGGATCGCCATGACCAGCATATGATGCCTACGCATGGCACTATTGATGGATAGGACCACGATGCAAAGCCATCCTTGTTAACATCTATAGGGGCGGCGGGACCCGCATGAAAGAGAAGAAGGACCCAACGACCCTATAGGCCTTTAGCTCTCTCTCATTCTTCTTTTTCCTCCATTGCAACCCATGCTTTCCCTTGGCCTATAAAAGGGAAAGTAGGGCATCCCATAAGGGGCATCGCAACAGATCACATCGATTCAGACTTGAACCCATCGAACCCCGAACTAATCAGAACACATAAGCTCACAGCCGGGAAGCGACCGAGCTCTTGGCACCTGTTCACTCCTCTCACTAGAGACTTAGGACCTGTCCCTCTCTCGACTGTTTGTAACCCCTACTACAAACTTTAAGTGCTAGTAACATGAGCAGCAGCAATGAACTAGACGTAGGGACATTCTGCCCAAACCAGTATAAACCTCATGTCCTCTTAGCACACCATCCGAGCTAGACGCACAATATTAGAAATTTACTAGTTGGTGGCAACTCAAAACATCAACAGTTGGCGCGCTAAGTAGGGGCCTTTTGCGCATCACGACATCCACACCAGGCCTTAGATGGCTAGTCACAACCTCAGCTGGGTCCCGGGCACACACGTGCGTTTTAGAGACCTAGACTTTATCGTCACGATGGAGGGAGAGTTGGCGATGGCTCCCACTGTCGATCGACCTCTCCATTCCACTAGCCTCAACACAATTGCCAAGGTGCTTGAGGAGCTACAGCTGCATGCACTAGAGGCGTGCGCCCTCGGAAGCGACTAGCTCCTCGATTTTGACTACAGGAGGTCAGTGTGCCAGCTCGGTGCCTTCCTAGGACCCCGACCATCCTAGGAGGACCTACGCCACCTCACTTTCTTGTTCACCAACATTATGGCATAGCTTCCAGAGGGGAGCCACTTTCTCTGGAATACCGCATCTGGAGCGCCCCGACAGCGCTCCCATTTGGTCTCTACAACGCCATAGAGATCGATGGCCACCTTGTGGCACAATGCACGCCTCCATCCCCCATGAACAATGGGTCCATGGGGATGACCGAATATGTCACAGAATCTTTTCACGACCTCCTTGTGAGAGTAACAGAGTCACCCTCCACCTTTGACTCCAGCAGGGGGAGCCATCACCCCTCTCTGAGTGTTTCATGGTAGATACCCCCAAGGGACATGTCAAAAGCATCCATGAGGAAGAGGCTACCCCAACAAATGACCTTGATGATGAGGTCGAGAGGGATATAGGGGCCCCACCATGCCTGTAGGTGGAGCAGGTGAAGGCTCAGCACCAAGAGCTTGAGGAAGCATGACTCTAGCTCGAGCAGGAATGCATGGAGCTCGAGCAAGAGATTGAGCGCTACAGAGATGGTGGGCGCGCTTGCCATGGTCCATGATGTGAACTAGAGGATCATCGAGGATGATAAAGTGATCCCACACTTCGCCTAGGCAAGCCAGAACATCGCTGCTGCTGCCACCTTGCTCTAAGGGCTTCTAGGGCCTACAACACCCGAAGACCATCGGGCCAATTGTGAGATTCGCATGCTACTCGAGCGTACGGTGGCACAGTAGGCTGAGAGCCCACTGTCTCGATGATACAAGCTCGATGCCATCCAGCACACGCCCTCGGAGCACCCTGATAAGGATGCATCAGTCCACTAGGCACCACAAGGCGACAGGCTACGCACCACAGTCTTGGTACATGAGCGTCTTGGCCGCAACCGTGATGCATGTGACACCCTCGACGCCCATAGGCGTGCCCACGATGATCCGAGGGAGGAAGCTAGCCATGGCTACCACCCTCATCATGGCGGATGCTACGATAATGGCGACGACCGAAGCCTGAGCCCCGGCCTACTAGGATCTCTAACCTATGGCCGACACATCCTCAACGCTGCCTGCCCACCACAGTATCGACCACCAACCAACATCCTGAAATACTTTGGGGAAACAAACCCTGGACTGTGGCTAGAGGATTATAGGCTTGCTTGCCAAGCCGATGGAGTAGATAATGACAATTTTATTATCTGCAACCTTACATTGTTCCTGAGCGATTCAGTGTGAACATGGTTAGAACACTTTCTGCCCAATAGAATTCAAAGTTGGGCAGACCTGAAAAAGATCTTTGTGGGAAACTTCTAGGGCACATACAAGCATCTTAGGAACCCATAGGATCTCAAAAACTACCGATAGAAGGTCAGAGAAACCCTTCATGGGTACATCCGGTGCTTCTCCCAACAGTGCAACGAGCTGCCCAACGTCGCCGACACCGATGTCATAGGAATCTTCCTATCTAGGACCACCTGTGACTCCTTGGTTCACAAGCTAGGACATAAGGGTCCGTAAACCACCAAGGAGCTCCTTGACATCATCATCAGCCATGCATCAGGGAAGGAGGCGGTCGGAGCAATCTTCGACCGCCTCAAAGGCAAGGCAAAGCGGGACAAAGACGCCGACGAAGGCACATCCAACCGTCTCGGTAAGAAGAAGAACAAGCAGCAGCACAAGGGCTCACTCGTGGTCACCGCCGACCACAAAGGGGGTCGGAAGCCCATTGAGGGTACTCTAAACCACTTCAAGAAGCTGCTCGAAGGGCCATGCCTGAACCATTCTTTCCCCATCGAGCACCGATACAAGGACTACGACCTCTTGAAGTTGTTCTTGTCTAGAGGATCCAACAAGGAGGAGCACAGGAAGAAACCTAGCTAGATGAAGTGCATAATGTCATCCTCCTCCGTTCGGCCAAGTACCTGCAAGTGTTATGTCGGTACCATAGCCATCAAGTGTGAGGTCGGGCCTTCAACGTCAGGGACCTGGTAATCCGTCTCGTCTAGAGCAACAAGAACTACCACAAACTCTCTCTGCCATGGGAGGTGTAACGTCCTGCCTCTACAAGGCTGGGCCCGCTTACATCTGGTAGCTTTTCTAGGACACAGACTGTCCTCACAGACCCACACAAGTCTTTTCTGCGCACTTTGTCCTCACTCATGCGCACCCGAGAAAGACTTCCTGGTCGGTCACCCATCACTCCAGTCCAAGCACGCTTAACCTTAGAGTTCTTAAGAGATGGGCTTCTAGAAAAGAAGTTGCAACTTGTTGGTATAAGTATCCTATTAATCCTATTAAGCTCTGGGCCGAGGTGTTACAGGAGGGACCGTACATCACCGTGGAGGTGCTCTGACCATGCACATACAAGCTCAAGACCATCGATAATGAGGTCTTTATCAATGCCTAGAACATCGAGCAGCTATGTCGCTTTTACCCTTAACAAACGCACACTTCTCTTATATGTTTCGCTTTCAAACTGTCCGGTCTTTAGTGACACCTGACCCTAGCAATGGTGAGGGGTCGGGCCTTGCTCAGAGGCTAGTAAGAGCGTACTTATCTAGTAGACATTCTCTGTGCTAGAAGCAAAGTTTGCAAAAACAAATGCTGAGTAAAACTGGTCGGACTACGAGAAACCTACGCCTCGATGGCTACGACGTCTTTGCTCACCAGCGCGATCAAAGTTTTTTTTTCTACACCTCGGGCTTTTTGGCCTTAGCAACGGAAAGAGTCAGTATACGTTTAAGAGTTTATTCGCCTAGCAAGCATTCTCTGTGCCTAACCATCTCTCATGACGAGACCTAGAAGCTAGGCTTGCAGAAACAAACTCTGAGTAAAAATGGTCAGACTGCGAGAAACCTACACCTCAGTGACTATGGCGTCTTTGCTCACTAGCGTGATCAGAGTTTGTTCGCTTGCACCTTGAGCTTTATGGCCTCAACGATGGAAAGGGTTGGAATGCACTAACCTTTTTATATGAAAAGGGGAGAAGGGCTAAAAATATGTTAGGCCATAACAAAATTTAAGAGCTTGTCCACTTATTAAAAGTTTGTCACCTGGCTTATCTGCCTAACTAAGTTTTTGGGTGGGATGTTCTCATCCCTTATCTCCGTAGGTAAGTCATGTCCTAGTGGGTAACACAAGTCGATCGGACAGCTTGACCACTACTGAGAGATGGGTAGGGAGCAGCAGGATGCCCCACGTGGGTTATGCCAACCCCATCATGAATGATAGACCCAGATTCCACTCGAACATGTCTAATAAGAGCTCCCTAAATCCATCACTCGTGCCATCAAGGTAGGTCCTATGCTAGCAGATCACCCTTAATTTGTGCACATTTTCTCTTATCAATTTCGCTATCGAGCCCCCGACTCTAGCAATGGCAAGGGGTCGGGCCTCACTTGGGGGCTAGCAAGAGTATGTATTCGCTAGAAATTCTTTATGCCCGACCCCTTCTCATGTTAAAAAACTAGAAGCAAGGTGTACGGAAACAAACTCTGAGTAAAACTGGTCAGACCATAAGAAACCTATGTCCCAGTGGCTATGGCGTATTTGCTCACCAGCGTGATCAGAGTTTTTGTCCGTGCATCCTGAGCTTTAGCATCTGCCATCTCAGAAAGGGTTTGGAGGGGCCCACCTATAGATTCTCCATCAAGGAGAGGCCAGCAGGTCGCCCAAAGTCAATCAGACGACTCCAGCCGCTATCGAGAGATAGGTAGGGAGCAGCGGGATGTCCCATGCAGGTCACACCAACTCCATCACGAACGATGGACCTAGACCCCACACAGACATATCTGATAAGAGCACCCTGAACCCATCACTCGAGCCATCGAGGTAACTTTACAAACCCCACTTTACTTTTTTAGTACATAAACATTCATTCATCCATTCTCATGCATGCATTCATACACTCATTCATCTATACATTCATTTCATACATCCAAGCATTGCATATGCAATTGTTGCATCACAACGCTTCACGCCACATCACGAAGCGGTAGTTGTCTCATTCGACATGAGCGGCGACCGATCGAGGTTTGAAGGTCGGCCCGCGAAGGGCTCGAGGCTGCCTCGCATCAAACAGAGCTAGGGGAGAAAAATAGAGATGAGCCCTAGCGGCCCTTGCCTAACCCTGCTCATAAGCGGACATGGATATCTCGACCTTTCTTGTTCGATCCTAACCTCAAGCCAAGCGCACAGAATCTCCATCGAGGAGAGGCCAGCGGGCCACCTGAGTCGCTCTCTAGAGCAACACGGGCATCTGCTAAGAGGCGGGTTAAGGAGTAGTGGAATGCCACATGAGGGTTATGCCAACCCTGTCAGTGAACGATGGACCTAGATTGCACTAGAACATGCCCGTTAGCGAGCTCACTGAGCGTGGCACTCGAGCCATCGAGACAAGTGTCATTAGTTTAACCCCTCCGGTTGCAGAAATTGTGGATGGGGTGATGCATGAAACTCGGCCAACCCCTACTGAGCCCAATGAGGCTCGGAGGCTCGAGCCGCCCAACCCTAACTCAAGAATACAACTGACTAGGGTTTGAAGGTCGACCCACGAAGGGTTTGAGGCCTCCTTGCGTTGACTAGAGCTAGAGGAGAAAATGTAGATGAGCCCTAGCGGCCTTCACCCGACCCGCTTAGAAGCAGATAGGGTCATCTCAACCTTCTTGTTCGATCCTGACCTCGAGCCAAGCCCATAGAATCTCCATCGAGGAGAGGCCAGTGGGCCACCTGAATCGCTCTCTAGAACAACCTAGGCATCTGCCGAGTGGTAGGTTAAGGAGCAGTAGAATGCCACATCAGGGTTATATCAACTCTATCACAAACGATGAACTTAGATTCCACTCGAACATGCCCATTAGCGAGCTTGCTGAGCATGTCACTCGAGCCATCATGGCAAGTGATGCTTGCTTAACCCCTCTGGTTATGGAAACCACAGACGGGGTGACGATCACAAAGATGAGCTGACCCTCGATTGGATCCTCGCTATATGTAGGGACTTGAGGAAAGTTGGGCTCGCAAGGAGACCAAACGCACGGTCACAAAATGATAGACCCCTGAAGGGGTCACAATCAGGGAAGGACCTTTTCTGACCCACCAAACCTCACGCTATACCCCCAAAGGGTCCAATCTCGACAAAAGGAAATCACCATCCTCATGTCACGCCGTGGGCGACAAAAGAAGGGCAAGGCCATCAGAGTCCTCCTGCTCAGAAAAAACCTCTGAAGGAGTTTCTACTCCTCCATAGGCTCAGGGGATACTGTTAGGGACCAATACTAGGGTACCCAAAGATGAGGTGCTAATGACCATCAACATTGACTCATCCGAGCAATCAAGAGCGCGACTATAGCTCCAACCGACCCCCAGCGTGCAAGCTCCACTTCTTCCGGCCTCTGGGAGAGGGCAACACCTCGATCAACCTTTGGGTCTGTGTTCCACCTCGCCCGACCCTTAGGTCTATGCTCCACCTCGACCGACCCTTAGGTCTGTGCTTTGCCTCGCTCAGCCTCTAAGGAGGATTCTGCCTCGACCGACCCTTGGGTATGTGTTCTGCCTCGCCCAACCTCTAGGTGAGGACTCCTCCTCGCCTGACCCCGAGGCCATGGGCTCCGCCTCGCCCGACCCTTGGGTCTGCGCTCTGCCTTACCTAACATTAAGGCCACGGGCTCCCCCTCGCCCGACCCAGAGGCCATGGGCTCTACCTCGCCTGACCCTTGGGTCTGTGCTCCACCTTGCCTGACCCTGAGGCCACAGGCTCTACCTCGCCTGACCCTTGGGCCTGCGCTTTGCCTCACCCAACCATGAGGCCACGGGATCCGCCTTGCCCAACCCTTGGGTCTATGCTCTACCTAGCCTGACCCCGAGGCTGCAAGCTCCCCCTTGCCCAACCTTGAGGCCATGGGCTCCACCTCACCCGACCCTTAGGTCTATGTTCCACCTTGCCCAACCCTTAGGCCATGAGCTCTGCCTCACCTGACCCTTGGGTCTATGCTCCCCCTCACCCGACCCTAAGGCTATGGGCTCCACCTCACCCGACCCTTAGGCCTGCACTCCACCTTGCCTAAACCTGAGGCCGTAGGCTCCCCCTCGGCCGACCCCAAGGTGGCGGGCTCCACCTCACCCAACCCTTGGGTCTGCACTCTACCTTGCCCGACCCCAAAGTCATGGGCGTGGCCTTGCCCGACCCTTAGGCCTGCACTCCATCTCACTTAACCCTAAGGCCATGGGCTCTGCCTTACCCGACCCTTAGGCCTGTGCTCCGCCTTGCCCGACACTTAGGTCCATGCTTTGCCTCGATCGACCCTTGGGTCCGTGCTTCGCCTCACTCGACCCTTGGGTCTACGCTTCACCTCACTTAGCCTCTGGGGGAGGACTCTACCTCACTTGACCCCGAGGCCACGGGCTTCGCCTCACTCGACCCTTGGGTCTACACTCTGCCTCACCTGACCCTTGGGTCTATGCTCTACCTCACCTAACCCCAAGGCCGCGGGCTCCACCTTGCCCGACCCTTAGGTTTGCGCTCCACCATGCCTGGCCTCTAGGGAAGGCCTCCGCCTCACCCAACCCCGAGGCTATGGGCTCTACCTCGCTCGACGGAGACCCATACCACTGCCAACCACTCCAAGTCCAAGCGTATGGGCTTGAGCCAAAGCTCTAACACCAGGGAAGAGACTGACATACCCCGATGTAACCCATGGCCTTGATAGGCCATACCGGAGGATTCACATCAAGAACAGTGTCGGGTGTACCGGTGCTGTTCTGCCTAACCCTCGTACGAACATTGATGGGCGCCTCAGTTCACCACGATGTTTGCCAGAACAGAGTGGAGCGCCATGACCGACATATGATGCCTGCGCATGGTGCTAGTGATGGATAGGACCATGATGCTAAGCCATCCCTATTGACATCTATAGGGTCAACAGGACCCACATGAAGGAGAAGAAGGACCCTAGCAACCCTAAAGGCCTTCGGCTCTCTCTCTCATTCTTCTTTTTCCTCCGTTGTAACCCATGCTTTCCCTTGGCCTATAAAAGGGAAAACAGGGCATCCCATAAGGGGCATCACAACACATCACATTGATTTGAACTTGAACCCATCGAACCCCGAACTGATTAGAACACACAAGCACATAGCCGGGAAGTGACCGAGCTCTCGGCACCCATTCGCTCCTCTCACCAGAGACTTAGGGCCTGTCCCTCTCTCGATTATTTGTAACCCCTACTACAAACTTTTAGTGCTAGTAACATGAGCAGCAGTAATGAACTAGATGTAGGGACATTCTATCCAAACCAGTATAAACCTCGTGTCCTCTTAGCACACCATCTGAGCCAAACGCGCAATATTAGAAATTTACTAGTCGGTGGCAACTCGAAACATCAACACTACCATTTTGAGCCCTCCCTTTGCTCGGGAGGCTCGAACAAGGTGGAGCCACTGGCTCCCCTCGGCTCTAGGGGCACCATAGAAGGCTTGGGTAGAGCAAGAAGGCTTGGGCAGAGCGGGGTGACTCGCTCCCATCGCCTCTAGGAGCATGTCCTCCCCCTCTCATTCTAGGAGATGCCACGGGAAGGGTCCCACCTATGGCAAAGGTGGGTCCTTGTCCTTGCCAGCTATATCATCCCATGAGATGGGTGACCTAGAGCCATCGCACCCCTCCTCCTATTCTTCTTCGTCCTCATCTTCCTCCTTCGATAAGCGTTGGCATCGCTTCCCTCACTGTAGCTTCGCCCGCTCCTTCGCCTGCCATTTCTTGTCCTTGTCGTCCTTCTCCTTCTTCCTCCACTCATCTATAGCCTGGTTCACCGCCCTCATGGCCACATGCTCCGGCAGTGGCACGACAGAGGCCCAAAGGCCCAAATCTGCCAATAGCTCGATGAAGCCCAACTCTGGCCACATCACGGGATGTTCCAAGATTGGGAACACGGCGTCAGACTCATGTCGCCTCCTTGATGTGTTGCATGACCTTGCTGTCGTGGAGCGGCCCCTAGGTGAGTGTAGTCCCATCGAGCTATGCGTCGGGTGTCATCCTGTACAGTGGGAGGACATGCGCCATTAGCGGTGCCACCCTCCTCGTGTGATATGCCCCAATGACGCCGACCCCACGAAGGCCGCGGTCCTTAAGGAATGTGATGGCATCAAGAAGGTCATGCAGCCTTCTCTTCTCCTTCTTAGGAGGCCCCCACGACCACACCTATAGTGCCTCTCCGATGAGGTGCCTAGTGAACTCCGGCAAAGGGGCAGCGGTGTTGTTCTTCATGTAGAACCACAACACGTGCCACCCCTTGTTGGATCTGGAGAGATGGTAGGGCATGTACTCCACTGATCGATGCCCCCAAAGGTGGATGCTCGCACATCCCATAGGCACCGGCGTGCCCCTCTTCTTATTCTTTTGCAGGGAGACGGAGAAGAAAGTATCTCTACAACTCGAAGTGGGGCTTGATTCCCAAGTACCACTCGCACAGGGTAATGAAGGCCGCGATGTGCTAGATCACATTTGGGTTCAGGTGCTGTAGCTCTATTTGGTAATGGTGCAGCAGCCCCCAAAAGAATAGGTGAGGGGAGATCATGAATCCACGCTCGTGGAAGGGCACGAAAGACACGATGTAGCCATCAGGCGGTGCCGACACCTCCTCACAATTGAGCATGAGCCACTCCGCCACGTTAGTTCTCCCATAGAGGAGGCCACGCTTGACGAGGCCCTCCATGCACGTGTGGTGATGTATGAGCGATACCATGACTCCATGGGAAGCAAAGGCGAAGAAACAAGAGCTTTGCTGGCGGCGGAGAAGCGGAGATGGCGAGGTTATGGTCAGACGTATCAGGGACAAAGGCAAATGCCCCTATTTATAGGAGGAGGTGGAGCGAGAGGCGAACCGTCTGCCTCGATCCACATGCCCCTCACGGCCCATCACTTTGCCCCTCCAAAAATCGTGTGCATGCCACCCCTGGCTGCTCCCTTGAAGGACACGTTGGATGACAGTTCGCCCCATTTGATGGGCCAAGAACCGCCACATGTAAGAAGGGATATAGAGCTAAAAACACTCTCATGGCCCATTAAAGGCCAGGGGTTTGAAGGTTGTCCCACCGATGGGTTCACAACTGCTCCGGGGCACCTTTAGAGTGAGGGTGGAAAGGGATGGGCCCGCTAGCGGCCAGTACCCGGGCGCATGAGCACCACGGGCATCCCGATGTATGTTAGAGTCTTGGTTGATGCACAGTCCATAGTTTTTCATCGAAGAAAGGCAACGAGCCCTTGGGACTGGTTGAACGGACCTGAGAACTACATGGACTGGCCACCAGGAATCTAGAGTTGGTCACCAGTTGACCCATGCCGGACCCCCACGAACAGGAAGCTGGGGCCCCACTCGGACTAGCCTATTAACAGCTCACCAAGCATCATGATTCGTCTATCGAGAAAAACTTGGCACGGCTCAACCCCATCATTTTATCAAAAAAAACGCGTGAGGGAGGAGGATTACAAGACAATCCGACCCCTCGACCGGACCATTGCTACGCATGGGGGCTCAAGAGTTGGACTCACAAGGAGACTGAATACGCGATTGCATACCAATGGTGGATCGGTTGGATCCTAGGGAGGAATCAGAATCAAGAGAGATCTTTTCTGATTCCCTGAATCCCGCAGCTACATGCTCCCGAGGAGTCCAAACACGACGGAAAGGAATCTCGACCATACCAAGACATCCCACGGTCCACAAAGGGGGATCAATATGGCAGAACCACCTGAAATAGCGTACTTATGAAGGCGCTTGTCTTCCATCAGACACTAAGCACCTCGAAAGTAACTACAGCGAGCGGTGTCCGTCGAGCACACCCTAAGGGAGAACCCGAAAGATCCACATTTTTTCCAAGGATCCAATAATGAAAATGAGTTACAACACAAGTCTATCTCATACATTAGAGTTTCTTGAAAAGTACATTATTACAATACCAAATATAGAGTGCGGAATGATAAACAACGGAATATATTAAAAGATAACATCTAGTGATAAGATAACGAGGATTCCGTCTGAGCCCACCAGATGGATCCTCCACACAAGGAACTCCTCAAGCGTCACCTGCAACAGGGGTAAATAAACCCTGAGTACACAATGTACTCGTAAGACTTATCCGATAGTGGGAATACTTTCCCGACTCCAAGGAATATGCTAGGCTTTATGGTTTGCTGGTTCTCTTTTAGCAAAAAGCAATACTAATAGTGAGTCCTTATTGATACATTATTATCATCAGCCGTATTAAGTTTTCATCTAGTCAATCTATATAAGCCTTTTCTACTTTCAAGCAAGAGTTGAGCAATCAGTTCCATTTCTTCTCCTTTCAACTTTAGTTCTTACTACGGCGCTAAACCGCAGACAAGCCGTACCAGATAACCTGGTGATTCGCGAATTAATGTGCCCAGCTGGGTGCCCCGAAGACACACGCCCTGCTTGTACCCTAGGCACAAGCAGGACTAACCCACCACTCTCCTATCCCGGGTGTCCAGGTCCCCGTCCAAACTTGGACTCCAAGCCCCCACATCCTGAGTCCCGAACTCAGTGCGGTGCAAGGACCTCCACCACCTCCTCTTCCCATCAGTCGGTCCGGAAAGAGCCGGATCCACGACAAGAGAGCAGCAAGCCTTCCCTGTGCCCATACCCAAGTATGTGCTTGGGACAATAATCTGTGACTTGCCTAGAGTCATATGCAACGACCGGTCCTTAATCGACACAGACAGGGAAAAAATGTAACCGGGCTATGCCCTGTTGGCCGCAGGACACAACCCCTCACACCTACCAGTACCAAATCCACATCCCTGTCCGGTCACCATTTTCCTTTCCATTATTTCATCATGATATCACAGTTTAAACACCTATGTGCGAGTAACGACAGGTTACTCACGCTACCGACATCCTGAGCATAGCAGCTACTCGACCTATACTAGTAGGACTCATGGTGGATATATTTATGCATGTAGCTTCCATAAAATGCCTATAACGTAAATGCATATCATATAAATATATTCAGTGATCATTTAAAAAATAGGGGTTATGCACCGGGGCTTGCCTTGGGCAGGCGCGGTGTCAGCAAAGTCAGTGACGAGTGGCTCCGGAACGTCCTCCTACACGAGGATCTCCTCGTACTCTTCGATGACTTCGTCGTACTCCTGCTCGCCGAATGTCACGATCTCCAGTGGCTCGTCCTCTATATGCATGCAGTGATGATGATGCAATAATTAATATATAGGCAACCGCAACTCTTAAAATAAGAATACATCTACCAAGCTACTAAGCTAACTCTAATAACTAATACGCAAAGTTACCTATTATTCCCACTAAACAAGTATGAAACATTTCATGTATTATCTTAGCAACTAAAGACATCCTTATTGCTAAAATCAATTTACTATATATATAATAAAACAAGGTGCACTAGCTACCATGCATCATAAAAAATTCATTCTCTAAATAACCATAATAAGCATTTCAAAATAATAAAGTAATCCTAAAGGTATCACTGAACTATACGAACTAATTACACTAACAGATAGATCATGAATTTAGGAATCTAACAAAATTTATTTCACAATCAATAAATAAATTCAAATGAGCTCTAGAGATGAAGAAAATGATATTATTGGAGGAGGCTAATCACACAATTGAACTTGTTGACTTGCACATGACTGTGGGTCTAGAATTACTAGATGAGACCGCGAGTCAAGAAAATAAGAAGAATAATGAAGGAATTCTTACATGCTAGCTACCTCAGAATTGAATGAAGTGCCACCTACAGTGATCGATGTGCTGGGCTATCTTGGAGAAATCGGGGATGAAACATCAATAATATCCAGCTAGCCCAAGGAACTGACGGATCTGGTGCACAGACCTAGGAGACTTCCAATCTAACACATCTTGCACCTTGCTGGGATCTACAGAAACGCCCTCAAGTGTCAACACATGTCCCAAAAACTGCACTCGATCTAACCAAAACTCGCACTTGTTGAATTTAGGATACAGCTGGTGCTCTCTGAGTCGAGTCAGGACTATCCGAAGGTGACAGGTATGCTCTTCATCATTCTTGGAGTAGATCAAAATGTCATCAATGAACACTACCACAAACTTATCCAACTCCAGCATGAAGACTGAGTTCATCAGGTACATGAAGAAAGCCGGGGCATTGGTGAGACCAAAAGACATCACTAGGTACTCATACAACCCATACCTAGTAGAGAAAGCTGTCCTTGGTATATCCTGTGGCCTGATCTTGATCTGATGGTAGCCCGATCGGAGATCTATCTTCGAGAACACCTTGGCACTAGCTAACTGATCAAACAAAGTATCTATGCGGGGCAAGGGATACTTGTTCTTAACTGTTACCGCATTGAGGGGGCGGTAATCCACACACATTCGCAGGGTACCATCCTTCTTCTTCACGAAAATCGCTGGACAACCCCATGGTGAAGAACTTGGGCGGATGAAACCCTTGTCCATCAACTCCTCTAGTTGCTTCTTCATTTCTGCCAGTTCTCTCAGAGCCATGCGGTACGGACACCTAGAGATAGGAGCAGTACCAGGCTCAAGCTCAATGGAGAATTCTACCTCATGGTCCGGTGGCAATCCAGGAAGATCTTCAGGGAAAACATCTGGAAACTCACATACTACTGGAATGGAGGTAAGATCAGGAACGGCTTCAGCATGGGCAGCAATAGGTAAGACCAGTTCTGAGGGTATGATGAGAGACATCCTATCCTCAGAAAATGGAAGCCGTAACTCTACACTTCTTCTCTTCATATCCAATACTACCCCATACAACCGCAACCAGTTCATTTCAAGAATAGCATCAATGCCTTACCTAGGCATTATCATGAACTGTAGACGGTAAGTGTGGGTGGCTAATACCAAACTTACTGTATCTATGTGGGTATTGATGAACATCTGAGAACCCACAGTACGGATCTTATAGGCATATGGTATAGCCAATAGTGATAAGTTGTGCCGCTCTACAAACCCCATGCTTATAAAGGAATGCGATGCACCAGAATCAAACAACACCAAAGCTGGATGGGATTCGATGGTAAACATACCAGCCATAACTGTCTCCTGCTACACAGCTTGCTGAGCATCCGTGAAGTGCACCTGACCAGATCTGCTGGGCACCTTCCTCTTGATGAAAGTCCTCTTAATCAGCCTAGAATTTGTAGACGGCTGAGATGGCTGAGCTGTCTGCTGCTGAGGACACTCCCTGGCATAGTGGCCATCCTTGCCACACTTGAAACAAGCACCAGGCTTGTTCTCGAATCCCTGACGAGGTGGAACCAGCTGTCCCTGAGTCTGCTGGGGCTGCACCTACTGCTGAGGTGCCTTGTACTGAGTAGCAGAAGTCTATGATGTCTGCTGGGGTGACCGGTACGGAGGCCCGCCGGATGGTTGATAGGGCCCCCGCCTAATAATATGCACCTTCTGAGTATGGGGATGGCTGGAGGATCTAGCTGCCCCCCGCTTCCGCTTCCAATCCACCTAGGATGCCCGCTAGAAACCCTCAAGAGCAATGGCGGCGTTCATTAGAGCCCCAAAGGTCTGATAGTTCCCCAGGTACAGTTTCTCCTGAAGAGCAGGGGTGAGACCGTGAAAGAAGCGATCCCTCTTCTTGTCATCCATGTCCACCTGACTACCAGCATACTGAGCCAAGTGGTTAAACTGGGTCACATACTCCATTACTGTCCTGCTCCCCTGACGCAGCTCCATGAACTCGGTCACCTTCTGGTGGATAACACCAGCAGGTATGAAGAACTCGCGAAAAGTGGTGGAAAACTCCTGCCACGTCGCCGGGTGATCCGGCAGCTCTGCGGCCTGGAAAGTCTCCCACCAGGCACCTGCGGACCCCAAAAGCAGTTGGGACGCAAAGTGCATCTTCTGCTCGTTGGCCACTCCGAGCAGCCGAAACTTCTGCTCCAACGTGCGAAGCCAGTGCTTCGCCTCCAACGGATCGTCCAACGGTGTGAATGTGGGCGGGTGGGTTTTGAGGAAGTCCTGGTAAGAGGACTGTCCCTTAGGACGACGAGCACCACCCCCATTCCCACTGTTGCCTCAGGGGCCTCCACAGGCGAGACCCGCGAGGGCCTATGCCATAATCTCCATGGCACGAGCTGTCTCCTGACGAGCAGTGGCTGACTCCTAGCGAGCAGCCAACAACTCCACCATGACCTCCGCGGCGGACAGCGGCGGAGGCGGTGGTGGAAAAGGCTGAGGAACCAAGGGTGGAACCTCCCGAGCTCCCTCGTTGCCACGCTCAAAGGCCTGAGCACTGTCACCATGGCCCTCGTTGGCCGCTCCCAAACTGGTGCTCCCACGTCCGGACCTTAGATTCATCTATAAGAGAGACGAACCATCCATTAGGACACCTTCTCGATCAGGATCCAGGGATTAAAGAAATGGCAGCACATTTTTAAGGCATTCATTAAGTTAGTCCTACCAATTTACTACTTTCATTATACGTGAAGGGGGATTCCTAGTTCAAGTAAGATGCTATTATATGATGCATGCTTCGACCTATACGTTCACTCAAGCCAGAATATAGCGGCGTTCGTAAAATTTTCGGCACATCGCACACTCACTTTCCGTATACTAAGCGATTTCTTACATCATGTAAGTCAGTGTACCTGCAGAAACTGATTAGATAAAACCAGTGCCGCTATCCTAGATATACCATATAGCTAGGGCTTATACTTAACTTAATCGCATCCTACTTTTCGCAAAACTTTTGTTGGTCCACTTTTAGTTTTATAAAAGAGTGAGGAACTCGTGACCATTATTGGCTCTGGTACCAACTGTGGCAGAACCACCCGAAATAGCATACTTACGAAGGCGCTTGTCTTCCATCAGACACTAAGCACCTCGAAAGTAACTACAGCGAGCGGTGTCCGTCGAGCACACCCCAAGGGAGAACCCGAAAGATCCACATTTTTCCCAAGGATCCAATAATGAAAACGAGTTACAACACAAGTCTATCTCATACATTAGAGTTTCTTGAAAAGTACATTATTACAATACCAAATATAGAGTGCAGAATGATAAACAGCGGAATATTAAAAGATAACATCTAGTGATAAGATAACGAGGATTCTGTCTGAGCCCACCAGATGGATCCTCCACACAAGGAACTCCTCAAGCGTCACCTGCAACAGGGGTAAATAAACCCTAAGTACACAATGTACTCGCAAGACTTATCCGATAGTGGGAATACTTTCCCGACTCCAAGGAATATGCTAGGCTTTATGGTTTGCTGGTTCTCTTTTAGCAAAAAGCAATATTAATAGTGAGTCCTTATTGATACATTATTATCATCAGTCATATTAAGTTTTCATCTAGTCAATCTATATAAGCCTTTTCTACTTTCAAGCAAGAGTTGAGCAATCAGTTCCATTTCTTCTCCTTTCAACTTTCAGTTCTTACTACGGTGCTAAACCGCAGACAAGCCATACCGGATAACCCGGTGATTCGCAAATCAATGTGCCTAGCTGGGTGCCCCGAAGACACACGCCCTGCTTGTACCCCAGGCACAAGCAGGACTAACCCACCACTCTCCTGTCCTAGGTGTCTAGGTCTCCGTCCAAACTTGGACTCCAAGCCCTCACATCCTGAGTCCCGGACTTAGTGCGGTGCAAGGACCTCCACCACCTCCTCTTCCCATCAGTCGGTCCAGAAAGAGTCGGATCCGCGACAAGAGAGCAGCAAGCCTTCCCTGCGCCCATACCCAAGTATGTGCTCGGGACAATAATCTATGACTTGCCTAGAGTCATATGCAACGACCGGTCCTTAATCGACACAGACAGGGAAAAAATGTAACCGGGCTATGCCCTGTTGGCCGTAGGACACAACCCCTCACACCCACCAGTACCAAATCCACATCCCTGTCCGATCACCATTTTCCTTTCCATTATTTCATCATGATATCATAGTTTAAACACCTATTTGCGAGTAACGACAGGTTACTCACGCTACCGACATCCTGAGCATAGCAGCTACTCGACCTATACTAGTAGGACTCATGGTGGATATATTTATGCATATAGCTTTCATAAAATGCCTGTAACGTAAATGTATATTATATAAATATATTCAGTGATCATTTAAAAAATAAGGGTTATGCACCGGGGCTTGCCTTGGGTAGGCGCGGTGTCAGCAAAGTCAGTGACGGGTGGCTCCGGAACGTCCTCCTGCACGAGGATCTCCTCGTACTCTTCGATGACTTCGTCGTACTCCTGCTCGCCGAATGTCACGATCTCTAGTGGCTCGTCCTCTATATGCATGCAGTGATGATGATGCAATAATTAATATATAGGCAACCGCAACTCTTAAAATAAGAATACATCTACCAAGCTACTAAGCTAACTCTAATAACTAATACGCAAAGTTACCTATTATTCCCACTAAACAAGTATGAAACATTTCATGTATTATCTTAGCAACTAAAGGCATCCTTATTGTTAAAATCAATTTACTATATATATAATAAAACAAGGTGCACTAGCTACCATGCATCATAAAAAATTCATTCTCTAAATAACCATAATAAGCATTTCAAAATAATAAAGTAACCCTAAAGGTATCACTGAACTATACGAACTAATTACACTAACAGATAGATCATGAATTTAGGAATCTAACAAAATTTATTTCACAATCAATAAATAAATTCAAATGAGCTCTAGAGATGAAGAAAATGATATTATTGGAGGAGGCTAATCACGCAATTGAACTTGTTGACTTGCACATGACTGTGGGTCTAGAATTACTAGATGAGACCGCGAGTCAAGAAAATAAGAAGAATAATGAAGGAATTCTTACAGGCTAGCTACCTCAGAATTGAATGAAGTGCCACCTACAGTGATTGATGTGCGGAGGCAATGCAAGATGAGAGACACCAGGGAGCTTAGCAATTGCTTGCCCTGCGTGGAGCGGAGCAGAACCATATATAGCACTGGTTGTGGGTGGTCATGACAAGCCAAGTAGTCAGGAAGCATGAACGAGTTGGCAGGGTTATCCTCTGGCTCCGTGCCGTGTGCGGTGGTGTGGTCTTTGATCATGAGAGAATTAATTCAAGGATTGAACTTTGAGTGGTCTTGGACTTACGAGCATGTCAGGACTGGAGTGGGCTTTGGGGCTGAACGTGCTTGGCGGTGGGGTGCTGGTTCATTTCTGTAGGTCAAGGAATTAATTGAGGAGGAGATCACAGATCAAGAAAACATTAGAGAATGAAAAGATCAATTATAGACTAGCTACCTCAGCTGATTATTGCAACTCAGGAGAAATCGATAGACGCAGCTTTCACGGGTAAGAATAGAGAAACTTGATTCGAGAGAAGCAAGTGAGCAGCGGAGCGAAATAGCTCGACGTATCCTTTTAAAGAAAGGAGACGCAGGAATGGAGAAGCAAAGACGCGACAGCGACGCGTCATAAAATTAGTGGCTAAACTAGCTTGCTTAAAGGTAATAAAGTGCCGCGGGAACGACGTGCTGCATGGATAAACAACATTTTCCACTGGCTATGGTGATTTTTTCACGGACGAACAGTAACGTCTGTGCGTGAACAGTGATTTCCACTCGTGAACAGTGGTTTCCACGCGTGAACAGCGTTTCCTGCGCTGCTACAATGCCGGCGTATGGAAAAACTTCGCTGCTCCAGTTCTGACGTGAGGAAAAATCTGCACTGGTACCGTTCTGACATATTGGGTACGTGCACCGTGTTTGCAAAGCAGTGAGTGAGCGGCATGCTTGCCGGTCGAACTTGTGAGTGAGATTAATGCGTAGTGTGTGCAACACACTATGGCAGTGGTAGCGCGTCGTGCACTGATGATTTTTCAAGGTGATTAGCAAGCGAAGTAAAGGCGGGATAATTAGAACAACGAGAGATGACAGTGGCGCGTCGCGAGATTGATGGAGATAAAAATCTTTCCAAGTGGTATGCTAATAATTAGTGAATGACAATAATTTATCATTTGACTTTGTGGCTAAGGAGCTTTCACGTGAAGAGAGATGACGTGCTGGAAGGACAACTTGGACAAGGAATAAATTAGAGCTCAATTTTAGAATTAGTGCAATAAAATTTAATTTCTCATTTACTACATGCAATAATACATAAACATGATGCTCATGACATGGTTTAATATTTTGATTAAGGCGTAACACCGAGGGTGTTACAATCAAGATCCTCAGAATCCTTCCGTCCGAAAAAGCCTTCAAAGGAGTATCCTACTCCTCCGTAGGTTCGGGGGCTATTATTGGGTATCAGTATCAGGGATACCCAGAAGAAGGAAGCTAATTGTCATGAACGCTAACTCCCTCGGATGGTCAAAAGCGTATCTTGGTCTCGCCCGGCCTCGAGGGCACGGGCTCCGTCTTGCCTGACCTCAAGGACGCGGGATCCGGGTCACCTGACCCCAAGGACGCGGGCTCCGTCTCGTCCGACCCCTCGGGCAAGAGCCCTGTCACGTCTGACCCCGAGGGTGCGAACTCTGCCTCGCCCGATCCCGAGGGCGTGGGCTTCGCCTTCCTCGACCTCGAGGGCACAGGCTTCGCCTCACCCTACCCCAAGGCCACGGGTTCCGCCTCGTCCGACGAAGGTCCGTACCGTCCCCAACCACTGCGGGTCTAAAAGTACAAGTCCAGGGTCAAACTTCTGATGCTAGAAGGGGAGCATGTGCGTCTTGACGTGACCCGAGGCCACGACGGGCCACGTCTGAGGACTAACGTCGCCAACAGCATTGGGCGTGCCGGCGCTGTGCTACCTACTTCGCGTACGGCCTCCTGCGGAGGTGTCAGCTAGCTATATCGTTCGCTGGGACGGAATGGAGCGCCATGACCAGCTGACGACGCCCACGTACGGCGCCAGTGATAAACAGGGCTGTGACGTGGAGCCGTCTCCATCGTCATCTGCAGGGCTAGCGGGACCCGCGTAAAAGAGATGGAGGACGTCGCAATCCCGGGAGCCTTCCTTTCCCCGTCTCTCTCTCTCTCTCTCTTTCTCTCTAATATGACATGTGTCTTCCTCTTCATCTATAAAAGGGGAAGTTGGACACCCTATGGGGAAAAAAGGGGCGGTAGAGAGAGAGCTCAACCAGACTCACTCTTTTCACCATAGACTTGGGACCTTCTCCCTCTCTCGTCTGTTTGTAACCCCTACTACAAACCAAGTGTCTGTAACACGAGCAACAGCAGACTGGACGTAGGAATGTTCCGCCTGAACCAGTATAAATCCTTGTGTCCTCCGAGCACAGCCATCCGGGTTAGACACGCAAATCACAAAATTTACTAGCCGGTGATCCGAAACACCGACAAGATAAACACAAAGGCAAATTCTAAAAATCCATATAGTAATTCTAGACTCCAAACACACTAGAAAGTTTTGAGTAAGCACAGCATAACAAATCACCTTTTTTTTTGGTTCAGGTAACCTGAACTATCTGAAGAATGGCAAAAAAGAGTGAGAACCTTATCCCTGTAGGATTCTGTTTATCCACGCCCACACACTGATCACAGCTACATGTCAAGATCAACCACTCTCGTCTACTATAATAAAATGTGGTGAAATGATGATGAAATGTCTTTTCCTGAAATTCATAATAATTTGATCAAACTATAGGAGCTAAAAAACACTTCTTTTCCTATCCAACACCAGGTACAAGTGGAAAGAATAAATGCAATCATGGTCAAGATATTAATTCAAAACAGTTGCGATACGAAACTGAGCATCGCTTTTGTTATAATCATGTTATTGGTTCATGCCTGTTTTGACTTCCAGAGTTGGAGACCAATCAGACAGTTCAAGGAGGAACTGTCCATCAACTCACCATGCCCTGGGATAATGGACTATTCTCTGCAAGACAGCTCAGACTTTTTTGATGTGTCATCAGAAAAAGAAACTCGCACCCACAGTCTGATGAATGGTACAATCCCATGTCAAAGGTTCTAGAGTGTAACCATGAGAGCACAGAAAAAACAACTCAATGCATGTAGGCGAAGAGATTCATTTACAAACCTTATCACATCCGGCCCCATTGCAAATCCTATCAGATCCTCACCTGGAATAGGTTAAAGCCACAACACTAATGGACTCGATCAGTATTACTCTTCTGGAATCTAGAACACATACCTGTAAAGGCCAAACAGAGACAACTTATTCATCGCTGCAATTGTAGTAACACGGCCAAAATGATTTTTTGAAAACGCAGGAGAGCTACGTTTCATTGCAGTAACACGGCCAAAATGATATCCATGTTAAAAGGTTTTACAGCAGGAATAAATGGTAGTAGGCCATACTCCACACTCCATTGCCCTGTTCGCTTGGCTGATAAGCCATGGCTGAAAGTACTATTGGCTGATTTGTTGTGAGAGAAAAATATTGTTCGTTAGCTAAAAAAGTATGGCTTATAAGCTAAGCGAACATGGCGCATATCATCAGAAAGTAACTATAATCGCACTAGCAATTCCATTCAAACCATACAAATCTGTATTCGAGACAAAAACAGCTGAAGGGTGAAAAGAATACAGATTCCCCAAAACAATTCACAGAATACACAACCCAAGCAGATTTTGTAGTGTACCATTTGAAGTTTAAAACTCAAGTAAAACAGAACCTATCCTGTAGCAAACACGATGGGGGCAAAGCCCAAGGCAGTAATTTGTTAGTGGAGGCTGTCGATTTGTATTGTATGGATGTGTTGCCCAAGAAAGGCCGTACTCGTCCCCACACATAAGGCTCCAAACAAGGAATCAAAGTGGCTCCTTGGGCACTGCATATTTTTTTTGTTTAAGAGAGGTGAGCTCTGGTGCCAAGGCTAGAGATTTGAGCTTTAGTCATAAGTTAAAAAGTTGGCACAAGGGTTGGGAAACACTAGAAACAGCATCCACGTTCGCCTCACCTCCCCACCTCCCCTTTCTTCTCTCCAGAATTGTTTTTGTGTGTTTTGTTGGCTAACTATGTACATGTCACATTAGCCCAATCTCCAAGAGATGCAAAGGATCTATTTGGTAAAACTTCAGGCCTTGGTGTGTTCCAATGTCAACACAACTGAACTTGCGAAATATTTCCTTTTCTGTTTGTTGGAAGAAGGGGGAATGTTATCATATTGGCATTTATAAATTCAACATCAAGAATTAACAAGAATTAGTAAGATTTTAACTTACAATAATCTGCTCTGCATGGTAACTTGTCATGATTCTGAAGATTATGATATCATATAAATTTATATAGTGATACAGTAATTGACCACTTGTCCAAGTTATCACATTGGGCATTAGAAATTCATGATTGTGGTCATGGAAAACTAAATACTCAATCCTGACACAGTTTATTTGAACTAGTTTTGAAAATTGAAGCAACGCCTGTCAACTGTGAAATTCTCCCCCCAAAAAAAGAATTATCTGCCTGTCAACTGTGAAATTCTCCAAATTTAAAAAAAAAAGGAATTATCTGTTTCAGGATTAACATGGTGATACTATCAATGAAATAAAATAGGCATTCTATGGCAAGGGAAAGTGTGTCAAAATTATGTATGATCTCAGAGCAGCTATTACAAGATCAGCTACCCTTTTTTGATGTACAGCATCCCAGCACTTACAACAGCAATTACGGAACATGTTCTAAATTTGATTCATAAAGTAACTACACATGCCTATCACTCTGTCTTAAAGCAAGGTGCATTCCACGATAGTGCCATAGATTAAGGAGTCAATTGTCAAAAGCCTGAGTGATGCAAATATATAGCCCCCTCTCCTGGTTCTCATTAATACTTCTTATAGCACACTACACACCCCACCTCCCATCCTTCATAGCTCTAATACGCGGCTCTCTCTCTCTGTCTCTCTCTCTCTCCCTTCTTCAAAACTCCCCACCCCATCCAACCTAGAACACACACAACACAAGAGGGCTTTACAACTGCATACATGATCATGGTAAGGATTCTAACCTTCTTCATGTTTTCCTCTGAATTCTCGTATGAATTCGCCATTTATTGATGCAACAAACGTATGGAATTGTGCAACATCAGCAGGCAATGTGGAAGCCAGCATGGTTAGAGGCCCTTAACACACAGAAGTTCTTCGTTGCATGCTCTTTCCATGAGCACGCCAAGAAGAACGAGAAGAACATCTGTTGCCTTGACTGCTGCACCAGCATCTGCCCACACTGTGTGGCAGCACACCGTGTACACCGGCTCCTGCAGGTGCGGCGATACGTCTACCATGATGTTGTCCGGCTGGAGGACCTGGAGAAGCTTATTGATTGCTCTAGTGTTCAGGTATATCAATTATGCATGCATGTAAGTCTGCTATTGTTCTGAGGTTCAAGATGCAAGAAGGCTTGTAATTCTGTATCAACGTGGTGCAGTCTTATACCATTAACAGCTCTAAGGTTGTTTTCCTGAAGAAGAGACCACAGAATAGGCAATTCAAGGGATCAGGGAATATCTGCACCTCCTGCGACAGGAGCCTTCAAGAACCGTATTTCCACTGCTCTCTGGATTGCAAGGTGATTAACTCGAACTAATAAGCTATGGTTATCCTATGCGACTTTATGTAACTGAATTATGGTGGCTGAGAAAATAAAACAGCATAATTCATGCTAAATGAGAGGAGCAGAACAATTATGATCTAAAAGGTCCTTAGCAAGAGCAGTATTTGAACTTGTTTGTCATGCAATATCCACGTATGCCAGTTTCTAAAAGGTCCTTAGAAAGACATGCTATGAAAATTGTTTGATAATCTGCATCATTTTCAGGTAGAGTATATACTACGGCAGAAGAAAAATTTGTCAGCATACTTGCGCCCATGCAAGACCTTGCAGCTTGGCCCTGACTTCTTCATTCCTCATGATGCTGATGATGACACAACTCACTCAACCCTTGTTGATGTTGATGAGCCCATGGGATCATCGGACTCTGAGAATTTGAGTGCGCCATGCACAAATTTTGCTCGGAAAAAACGGAGTGGACCATATATTTGTGCACGGTCTGCAAACAGTGTGTCTGATGAAGACATGGCCACAAATATGAGCAGAAGGAAAGGGGTTCCTCATAGATCGCCTTTGTGCTAAATAAATTCAAAAATTAACTATTTTTCCTTTTCTTTACTTCTTTCAGGTTCTTTATCTCTTGGACTAAACTGGTGCAATACTGATAGAATTTTGTCTCAATACAACCATGTGATTAAAATACATCACTAGAGGCAATTGTACTCGAATTCTTCAAGTAGGTGCACCAGTTTATATATATGTATGCTTTAACATAGTTCATGTTATCCCCTTTTTCGAAGTTCTTTAAGTATGCTGTTATTCGCTCAGAAAACCAAAAGTTTTTAGTAGGTCATTAACTAAGATTAATATCTAGACATGGTATCATTATGTCATTGTTCTTAGAGTTAAATGCATGGTAGGTCCTTAAACTTGTATGGGGGTGTCACTTAGGTCCACAAACTCTCAAAATGTATTTCTGGCATCCTAAAGTTGTCTAAGTATGTCATTTAGGTCCACGAGCCTACGTGGCATCGTCAGCGTGGCGCTGACAGTTCACAAGAGTAGACGTGGCGGCACTCCTCGACGTCGCCTGGTCCCAGGATGCGCGCACCGCGCTCAGGCTCGTCTGCGGCCTGGGCAAGGGTGACAAGGAAGGCTTCTACGCTCGTCACGACATACGCGGATCCAATAATCTACCAATGCAACTTGCAACGCATGCATGTGTCCGCGTGCGCATGAACTCCATTGCTAGCTGTTGGCTCTCCATCCGATAGCACTAGCACAGGTGTAGGGCTAGGGTAGGAGACATGGGGAGGGAGAGGGTCGCCTCGTCATGCGCGCGTCGATCTACTGAGACGATCGCGCCAACCTCAGCCGCACGCTCAAGGTCGAGATCACCACCCTCGGTTGCCGCGTCAAGAACGTGCTCGTCATCATCATGGATGACAGCGTCGGCTGCGAGGGGGCAGCGACGTCTTGGAGCGCACAACGTCATTAGCTGCCAAGGACTCGAGAGCGGCGGCATCATCAGGCGCCGTCGGGCTCAAGCGGCAGCGCACGACGAGCCTCTCGACAATCCTAGAAAACAAGTCCATCTAAAAGCTAACATATACCCTCATCAATCAAATACTACGATTCGTTTTTCTACTTTCCCACATGAGTCCAACCAGGAGTACCTCAACATCTCGGACAAGCACTATGCTTACTGCGTCCGTGACCGGCTCCGCCGCGAGGTGCTGGTGCCGTTGCGCAAGGCCCTCGAGCTCTCGGAGGTTTACATGTGTGCGTGCAAGTTTGAAGCGCTGCCGTACTCACGGGTGGCATCCTTGGCAATGAACAAGTACAAGGTGTTCTAGAAGCACGACACACTACTGCAGAAACGCTTTTTAGGGGCGGCTCGTAACCCTTTGCAGGGGCGGTTTGGCCAGCCGCCCCTATCCAACCGTCTCTATAAATTATGCATTTGTCGGGGCGGTTCCTAGGCCACCCCTACAAATAGATTTGTAGGGATGGCTCGTGTTACCAGCCGCCCCTACAAATTGATTTGTAGGGGCGGCTGTAGTACCAGTCGTCTCTATAATACCTGTTTGTAGGGACGGTTCAATCTAGAACCGCCCTTACAGTACGTTTTCCCGCCAAAAAAATTCAAATTCGACCAGAACACTGTTTGTTTCCGCGTATTCCATCCAGCGTTTGCGTTGCCGAATGCCCCGCGACCAGCATTCCGAACCGCGTTCGTGTTGTCGAACGCCCCGCGACCAATATTCTGAACTGCGTTCGCGTTGCCGAACGCCCCGCGACCAGTGTTCCGAACCCCTTAGACTACAAGCACAAGAGTATTATATAAACTACAATTTAAAGTCCAATTCACAAGAATATATACAATCCATCATTAAATATACAAATTCCATAAACATTGTTATCAACGTCCTAGAGTTAGCCTTTCAGTCTCACAAAGGTGTTGGTACTGAGGATTTCTACCTAAGTCAGACTCTCGGTCATGGTAGGCACTTTTGACGTGTACAATCTGGTCCAATATGAAGTTGCAAAGGTCGTCGACGAGCTCTAAGAGTTGGTCATCCATGTATGGGTCTCTTTTCATTCTTTTCTCTTCTTTCCACTACAAGAGAACAAGTTTCGGTTTAGTATTTCATACCATGTACAAAGTTTTTATACTACGGATGAAGAGGTTCAAACTTACCCTTAAGGGGTGTCTCCTATAGGCACCGGTGTTACTCATCATAGAACATATATAGTATCCACAATATACACTCCCAGGCTTCTGCTTAGGGCAATGTGTGTTTTGCATATGAAAATATTAAGTAATGCTTTTGATAGCCATGTAATAGAGTACTGAAGAAGTAAGTTACACTTACCGCACATAGTATTTTTATAGCTAGCTTTTCTTTCCTTGATGGATCATGCCTTCCTCGATGATTAGTGACATAGAACCTAAATGCCTTGTTCGAATTATTTTAGCAAATACAACTTGTTAGTATCCAAAAGTGAACGTTACAAGTATGTATACAAACATATAAGCTAATGAGGATTGTCGATATGTATACGTCTTGAGAATCGATATGAAGTCTTTGTATGTCACCGGGTCCCTATCTAATGAATCAAAGACCCATGCCATGCTCCTCCTGACATCGACGGCTATACAAATCCAGTGGTTGCTGCATGGATTTAATCATAGAACTAGATAAGCTCTTTTGCATTGAATAAAATATATCAAACAAAGTTTTAAGTATAGAGTTGAACTTACTCGAAGTTGTATGGTAGCCATATAGTAGAGTGTTGTTGGAGAGTTTTGAAAGCTAGGGCAATGTATGCCGCAACCTTAAGGGACTCTTCCCTTAGTTTCGCCGTACGGATGTGCTCTTTCTCTCGAAGAGTCTTTGCAACAGCTAGCTCTTTGGCATCTAGTTTCCACTGTTTAGGATAATTAAAATGTGTTTGGGCTATAACTTGAGGGTCTATATACCCGACTTTCACACTTGGCATTTGTTTGACAATGTGCACTTGCATTCTACAAATCACGGCGTGGGTTAGTTACAACAAAATTCAAAGATTGCACTCATATCATATCGGGAGGACAAGGACTTATAGGCACCACGTGCGAATTAGATTCATCTTCATTGCTCCCAGGTGAAAGCATGTCTGCATGTCATTGAAGTCAAAGACAATTTTCCTAGCTAGGCTTCCAAATGTGCCGGTGGGGAAGCATGCTTGTATGAGGTCTATGCTCTTTGAGAGAACACGCAAGTACCAATCATGGAACCTTCGCATTCCAAGTGGTAGGCGCTGGATGTCCTGGTTTGGTAGGAAGGACTTGCCTCTTTCATATGTTTTTGGACAATCCTTTGACCATTTGATGGCATCAACATTTGGATAATGTTTTATAATTTGGTGGAGTTTGCTAGTGACGGCCTCCTTAGAACCCCATGATGGGACTTTTTTTAACTTGGTTCTCAGGCTTGAACTGGTCATGGGAATACCACTTGGACACCGACGAAACATCTTTCAGCGGAACATAAACTGACCTTAAGGTGATTGGATGCTTCTTTTGAAGTTCCCATTCAGTTACGTCCTCATCTTCTTGTGTATCACCTTCTTCAGGAGGCACTTGTTGTTCATGTATCGGTTGTGCTTGTTGAGAAGACTGTAGCATCTCATCATGCACTTGCTCAGTATGAGCTAGAGAAGGTTGTGGCATCTCATCAGGCACATGCTCACTAGGAGGCGGGGAAGAATGTGGCATCTCAGGAATGTGGTGGTCACAAGACGGTGAAAATATCTCCCCAACCTCAACAACTTGCTCCAAATTTGGGGTAGGGGGAGGTGGTGAAGAAGCAATCAATATAATGTCCCATTTGTGCCAAAGGATGAACTGCCCCATAACGTCTCTGAGTAACACCAGCCCCTCAGGAGTTGCGTAGTCTATCCTCCACTGCATGAACTCGGGCTTCACAGTATGCACCTCAACCCTAGTGTAGTCCAGTGGTATCTTATTATTGTGGTGTAAGCCATCGGGAGGATGTGCCACATCCGCTGCCACCTCCATCATAGTGTTTTACCGACCACTGAGAAACACCAAGGTGCAACTAGTTGGTTCCCGTATGCGATCGATGGGGGTTGTGGCTACAGTGGAACCTTGACTGCTAGGAACTTTTAGAGGGCTACCAACTAATGTTAGTTCTTCCGATAGCGTCACTAATATCCATGGCTCTATAGACAGTCCTTGCTCCTCCAGCACCTTCGCAACTAGAGCCTTCACTTGGAGCTCAAGATTAGTCTCCCGGTCTCTGCCATGTTTCTTGTACATGTGTCTATCCTCTTCGAATCCTTGCTTCTAGGTCATCCTTTTCCCTAGCCCCCTGGCGCGGCCCGTGTGCTCCTTGTTTCCCAAGCCAAGGCTAAGCTCGTCTCTCTCTCTGGAAGGATTGAATGAGCCCTTCTCCTTGTCTTCAGCATATTTTAGTATCCTTGATACTGCCTCTTAGGTCTCTGGCTTATCAAACTTAAGATTACCGCTGGATGATTCTGTACTGCTCGCATATATCTAATTCCTTGAGCATACCTTTAAATTTGTCACATCGATATTCCCAGCAGCTGTGGCCTCTTCGTCCATCTTCCTAAACTGCTCTTCTTTGGCATAGTAGCCACCGGGGCCTAGATGATGGTGGTGTTTGTTCCTCTTTGCCAGCTCGGTGTTACAGGCACTGAGCTCCAATGCCTTTGGTGAAGTCTTTTGAGCCACGAGCTCCTCCCATTGTGAAGGGTTGAGATGGCGACTAGAGGGGGGTGAATAGTCTTTTCTAAAACTTAATTGCGTCGACTAACTGATACAAATGCAGAATTAAAACTATCGATCTAGCCAAGACTACACCCCACTATATATGTTCACTAGCACCTTGCAAAGATAACAATTATGCAACAAAGGTGCCGGGCTAGTTAGAGCTCTCCTAAACAATTCTAGGAGCAAGGTTACACAAACCTATGCCACTAGTACTTTAAGCGACAAGGGAGCTCCTACACATGCTAGTAAGCAAAAGCATAAAGCCAACTAAGCTCACTAGCAATGCTCAATAACAAGGCAACCAATGCCTAATTAGAGAGCGCAAATACTTAGCTACACAAACTAAGCAATGTGACTAACAAGGTTACTAAAACCAAATTAGTCACGCAAGGGAGCTACTTCTATGCTACACAAGCAAGAAGGTAATTAGCAAGCTACACAAGCTATCTAATTACAAGAGCAACTACACAAGCTTAATATGTATAAAAGTAATTGCAAGCTTGTGTAACGGGGATGCAAACCAACGGGAAGAATAAGGTTGACACGATGATTTTTCTCCCGAGGTTCACGTGTTTGCCAACACGCTAGTCCCCGTTGTGTCGACCGCTCACTTGGTGGTTCGGTGGCTAATTAGCATCACCCGCTAAGCCCGCACGTCGGGCGCCGCAAGAACCTACCCCTTGAGTGAGGGTAGCTCAATGACACGCTTTACTAGAGTTGCTCTTCGCGGCTCCCGCGGGGCGAGCACAATGCCCCTCACAAGCACTTCTCCGGAGCGCCGCACAAGCTTCTTGCGCGCTTCGACGGAGACCACCACCAAGCCATCTAGGAGGTGGCAACCTCCAAGAGTAACAAGCACCACCGGCTTGCAACTCGATCACCTAGTGCCACTCGATGCAACCTCATGATGTAATCGCACTAGAATCGCTCACTCACACAATCGAATGATCACTATCAAGTATATGTGTGATGGAGGGCTCCTAAGCACTCTCAAGCATGGACACAAAGTCCCCCAAGGTGCTCCACACCAGCCATGGCCGAGGGCCACTTCTATTTATAGCCCCAGGGGCTAAACTAGCCGTTACCCCTTCACTGGGCAACGGTCAGGCCGACCGGACGCTCCGGTCGTGTTGACCGGACGCTGGACCTCAGCGTCCGGTCGCCCACAGACGACCACGTGTCCCGGTTCCAACGGTCACTTGACCTGACCGGACGCTCTAGCTTCAACTGACTGAACGCTGGACCCTCAGCGTCCGGTCGTTTCCAGTAAGCTCCCGAGCATGACCGGACGCGTCCGGTCGAACGCGATCGGACGCAGCCAGCGTCCGGTCACACTCCAGCGACTGCTACACTCCACGTTAGTGTGACCAGACGCAGCCTGCCAGCGTCCGGTGCATTCAGATCCAGCGTCCGGTCAGTTGACCGACGCCAGCATCTTCTCCATTCTCTTCACCCTTGCTCAAGTGTGCTAACCACAAGAATTTGCATCCGGCACAATAGAAAATAGACATTCCATTTTCCCGAAAGCGCCGAATCCTGCCTCACAAGCTCGGCGGGAGGGAGAGAGGGACCCAAACCCATCTCACCCCTACAAACACCACCGCCTTTGTAAATGTGCCAACACCATCAAGTGTACACCACCATGTGTATGTGTGTTAGCATTTTCACAATCATTTTCCAAAGGATGTTAGCCACTCAACTTGCCACGCCACTCGATCCTAGCGACAATGCAAAGTTAGATCACTCGAGTGGCACTAGATGACCGATATGCAAACAAGTTTGCCCCTCTTGATAGTACGGCCATCTATCCTAAACCCGGTCATAAACTTCTCTACACACCTATGACCGGTGAAATGAAATGACCTAGGTTATACCTTTGCCTTGCGCATTCCATTCCATCTCCTCCAATGTTGATGCAACACATGCACCAACACGATCAACAATGATATGATCCACTTCATATCATCATATGATCATATTGGTTCATCAATCTTGACTCTACTTGCTCTTCACCATTGCCATCGTCCATCAGCGCCAAGTCTTGCTCAAGCTTCACCGCCACGCGGTCCATCACTCCAAAGCCTTCGACTTGCCCTTCACGCTTGCAACCGGTCCATCAAGCCAAGTCTTGTCTTGATCTTCTCCACCTTGATCACACGACTCAATGTCATGTCTCATGTGCAATAAGCTCCTTCATCATCACATGTGTGAGCTTTGCAACATCTCCAAGCCATTTTCACCTCCATGGCATATGTTGCTCACACACATGTACCTGTGGACTAATCACCTATGTATCTCACATAAACACAATTAGTCCACCTAAGTTGTCACTCAATTACCAAAACCAAACAAGGACCTTTCACATTGGCTAGGAGTTATTTTGCTGAACTCGTTGGAGGGAGTTAACCCCCTTTGGATATACTTTGTGTTGAGCTCCGACCTCCAACGTCGGAATGACTCTCCCATCATCCTAAAAGCATTTTTTACCAGTTCATGCTTACCCTCCGAAAATCTAAAATTGAGCTTCAACTGCCTATCTCATAGTGCATTCTTTTTGTTCTCTGGTATCTCTTTCCAGTTAGGGATTGCTAGGTTCAATTTATCTCTTAGTAGGACCCCGATCGCATTATGAAATCGTCCTCTTAATTCCTTTGGCTTAAGGATCTTCCCTGCTGGCTCGACCTCTGTTATCACATAGCATGCCTTATCTAGATATAGATTTCCTTTTCTATCCCCTCATTTCCTCTTAGGCTTGGTAGTCATGGTTGTGTCTTGAGGTTGTGGAGCAGAGGTATCGTGATCCGTCTCTGTGGTTGTTGCCTCTGCTCTCCTTTTCTCTACTCCGTCTTGTCCAGCGAGATGTCATGGACATCGATGTCGTCATTTCTGAGTTTCAGGAGGGACCTGTATATACGACAGGTCAAAGTGTTAGCAGAGGTAACACAACCAAAGCTTTAGCAAAATTTACAAGCTAAGGCTTTTTTCCTACCTCCTCGTTTGGGTCAAAATCCTTGTCCAAATCTTCCTCCGTTGGCCTCCTTCTGGCTTCACATGGGAAAGGATCCTCGGGACTTACATATCCCTCTTCTGAGTCCTTATCATCATCATCAACTTCTTCACCTTCAGCAGCCTCTCCTACTCTTCCTTCTGCTCCCCCTTCCTCCTCGTCACACTGCTCCTGAGTAAGCATCACTTCTAGATCCTTTTCTACGTCGTTATTGAACTATTCCTGAGTAAGCTGGTCCTCTAGTGCTTGCTCCTCATAGGTTGGCTGCTCATCATGCTCAGGGCATCGGGCTACACTATCTGGTGTCCACGACATTATTTCATGCTTTGTTCTAATAGATGCAAGAAAGTGTGCTTTAGGTACGCGAGAAGGTATAAGAAATCAAAAAGATCTATAAACCAAAGTAGTCCTATAAAACAACGATATATCAAAAAAACGAGAAGTAGCAGTAGTAGAGGCCTTAGAAACATGTCAATCATCATCTGATCTTGAACTTGGAGCATCAAGGCATCATAACAGAGAAGAGAGGAGAAGGTAATGTAGGGGCGACTGCTAATGATGCCAAGTTCCTCACAAGTTCTTGATTATTAGCTCATATTCCATATAATGTATGGACTTGGACAATTTCATCATTGGAAAAACAAAGGAGAGGAGAGGAGAGGGGAGATTTGGCAAAAAAAAAGCAACAACTGCTTAACAAACATAGAGGAAAAGGTGTAAAAAAAGCAGTTGCTGCTTTCCAAACATAGAGGATAGGAAAAGTGGCAAAAATAGAGGAGATGGGAGATTTGGCAACAAAAAAAAGTAGGTGCTGCTTCCCAAAAAAGCAACAGCTGCCATACTGACTTTGCTCGATCACACATGAACATCATATGCTTAATATCTTCCGAACCTGATAGGCAGATCAGATAATCAGAAGTAGTAGATAGTAGTGGTAGGGAAGTAGTAGAAGTAGTTGACAAAAGTACAAGTAGTTGATAGAAGACAGAAGTAGAAGTAGTAAACAGTAGTAGTAGGGAAGTAGTAGAAGTAGTAGAAGTAGTAGAAGTAGTAGAAGTAGCAAAAAAAGCTTATGGTAGAAGACAGAAGTAGAAGTAGTAAATATTAGTAGTAGGGAAGTAGTAGAAGTAGCAAAAAAAGCTTATAGTAGTAGGAGGAGGAGTAGAGTGGAGTAGAGGAGAGTAGTAGTAGAAGAGGAGTGGTAGAGTAGTAGGAGAAGAGTAGCCAGAAGGGCTGCCCGAAGCATAGAAGAGTAGCCAAAAAAGAGCAGTTCAGTCAAGCCAGAAAAGAGTGAGATAGAGACATAGCAAAGTAGTAAATATAGGAAAGCAGAGTAGTAGTAATTAGGTAGTAGTAGCTGCATAGCAAAGCAAGCAAAAGAGAGGAATGGAGTATAGTATAGAGTAGTAGCAGTAGTAAGAGAGCAGTAGCAGTAGTAAGAGTGCCACCAAACACAGGACTCAAACTGCTAAATAGAGAGACAGTAGTAGCCAAAACTAGACTCAAACTGAGAACAGCCATATCTCCTAAACTACTTGGCCAAATGCCACCAAATTTTAACACAAGCTAGTTTAGTAACTTAACTACAACTTTGGTATTCACATGATTCCCAGCAAACACCATTATCAAAGCCTAATTCACCAAGTGCTAGAAATTGTCCAGAATTATAAAAATGCTAAAATTAAATATTTACTTATTGATGAGGACATGGCACCTTTAGATACGAACAATGATTATAAGGTGCGCTCGTTCCTATATTTGCATAGTGGCTTTAGTTATAATTAACTTGGTTCCACATGTACATGTCACTATTTGAATGTAGGTACAAATATGTCTCAACGTGCAAGTTCATCAAAGTTGAACTTTTGGTTCGTCGACAGCCCGACAGTGCCTCATTGGGAAGGCCATAACTCATCCATCCGGAGTGCGATCGAGGTCAATGAGCACTTGATGGAAAGCTTGTTTGATAAGCTTTCAAATAGATCTAGTCCCATCTCAATATTACGTCGTCAAGGCCTCCAAATCACCAATATATTCTGTCACTATTTCTGGCGGGAGCTACACTGTCGTCATGGGCTTGTTAGACATCCTTGGGACCCAGGCCCAAGTTGGAGCACACCCCAAGAAGATGGAGAATGCCTAAGAGATGGCCTTGGACATCCTCCTCCTTGGCCACCACCTTAGGAGGCCAGCAAGGACGTCCAAGCCAAGCCAGAGGCCCAGTCCAATCCGAGTTCGAGTCTGCCTCGGCCGTCAGGACCAGTCTGCAATAAAACGGACGCCCAGGACGCATCCGAACTCCGTTTTCGATGATCCACATATGGATGGAAAGATAATTTGATAAGGAAGCCAATCCAAGTGGTTTCGTGTCAAAACCTCTTCAGAATCAACGGGAATCGTCAAAACAAGTCAGCGTCTAGAATCTGTCAGGGTGCTGCGACACCTACTTTTGGTCCGTTGGACCATGTATCGTGTTTGGGCCCATTAGGGGGGGACGTCCAGGGTAGGCGATGACCCTAAGACCTTTATAATCATACGTCGCCGCCGTCATTAGGTTTTGGGTTTTGCTTAGATTATTCTATCAAGAAACAGTTTCGCCATTCTTCGGTTTGTGAGACCCCAACTCGTGAGATTAATTTTTCATCTGTAATTTGGTTGCTTTCTTTCTTGTTCTTGCTTGTGTTCTTCGTTGCGCAGGCAGGGATTAGCCTTCTTGGCGAGATCAACCTGATCCGTGACTTGGTTGATAACCAGAGGAGCTGTGGTGCTAAGATTGTAGGGTTCGATCTTTCGATCTAAAGCCGGATCGGTGTGTCATTCTCCACTACAACGATAGTTATCTTGAACCTGACGGAAGATCAGGACCCCCGTCTACATTAAGTGGTAATCAGAGCTAAGGTATACCGTTAGGTTCACTTTTATTCCCTAGTTTGAGAGTTTCGTATTCGTCCTATAGTCCAGTGCCATACTTTATTTCCTATCCTAGAACCTTCCGCGCCATAGCCTTTGCATATTTCAGTTTCAGATTCTGTTGTTGAGTTTGTGTCCTAGGTCAAAGTCTTGTTGCTGGTTTAGATTGTGTTCTTTTCTAGTTTGTATTGATCCATCCACCCGCCGCTATTCCGTATCACCATCAATTTGCATCTTGTGTCCACTAAAACCCTTATTCGAGCAGCTTCCTTAAAACAGTCATAACTTTTGCATCTGAACTCGAAACGAGAAAAATTTTATATCTACGGAGAATGCCAGAAAATTTTAGATCTATTTCATCCCAGCTTTGCTGGGTTCGCAAAAATTAGATTTGCGAAATTCGATTAGGAAAATTGAGTTTCTGGGCCCACAAGTTTTGGTATGCTTTTTAGAGCACAGTCCTAATTTTTTATAGGCCACATCTTTTATTCAATTGAACTCAAATTTTTTATGGTTTATTCTTGTGTGCTCCTTGCTGAGAAAAAAATATCAAAAGAGCAAAAGCAAGAAAAAAAAGATTGGAAAAAAATAAAAGAAAAAAAATAGTAAAAGAGAATAGAAGATATCGAAAAGGAGCACATAAGGAACACTCAATAGCTCTATTGTTTGTGGTACCTTTTGCCTTGTTCATATCCGTTGCTACCTTTAATACTTGTTTCCTTTCATCCTTGTTTCCTCTCTTGTTTATCACAACTGGTGATAGGAACACGTATAGGCCAGCAACTAGGACAAGTGCTCTAGACATTTATTCAATATTGCTGTCTGTCACTGACTTGTGTGCCACATATACATATTTGTTTTTTTGCGTGCATCCCAAGCTCCACATATACTTCAGATCGGTACAGAAAAAGACCCTTGCAATCTTGGTGTCACACCCTCACAGGTATCACATATCAGCCACCGGTTGTACCGTCCACTGCTTTGCGTTGGTAAGAACCTTGTAAGAGCTTGATAAGGTATTTCCTTTTGCTATGATTTTGAGAGGCAGCACCACTCTACCTACGTAGTAGGATTATTAGGGATAACCTTCACTATTTGTTCCTTGTTTTTGTGTTTACAATGACAGGTTGTTCGTATCCACCGACTTATGATGGTATAGGTGCTGATGAGTACATGGAGTGGGAAATTACCATCGATAACATATTTGCTACTCGCTTTATGTGTCTAAGGAGAAAGGTAAAAAATGCAGCTAGTGTTTTGCTACATTCTGCTTTATCTTGGTGGGAGTCTTTAGATTCTTCTGATAAGCCTCAAACTTGGAATGATATGAAACTTCTTATGCGAGAAACCTTTGTTAATCCACCTCCTATTTTGACTTCATATGATGAGGTGCACCATTTAGAGGAAGAGTCTGTTGTTATTCCTCCTACTATGCCTAACCTTTTGCAGGACAATGTAGAAAAGAGCAAGGATGACATGACAGAAAATGAGAAGCTCACAGCCCCATGTGAAAATTCAGAACTATCAACTATTACCCCTGCTGAACATGAGAGCAAAGGTAATGCCCTTGATGTTAAACTCACAGAAGGTGAGAGTTCTCTTGATGTACTAAATTTTTCCACCAATCATGCTATGATAGAGCAAATTTTAGTGGAGCATTCGCTTGATTTACCTTTGTCACAAGATGATTTTGCTTGATGTTTCTTATGATGAAGATGACTTGCATGATGATATTTATGTTATACCCATGCAATCATTGAAGAATGATCACGCTATATGTGTGCTAAAAATGAGCACTTGTGCTAAAAATAGACTTGTTATTCATAATGCTAGTAAAGTTGATGAGCTGAAATTGTTGTCTTCTTTAAATACTTTGGGTTACATTGAATTTGATGTTCTGTGTAATCTTAGTTCTTTAGAGGAGAAACTTTATGCATATGCTGATTTGCCATGGTTCTCTAGACATACATATCATTTTATTGGAAAATATAATTGTAAAGGAGAGTATATGGTGCATCGTGTCTATATTTGTTCAAATCTGAAATCTCCTTATATTGTGCAAAAGTATGATCAACCAAAGGATTGCAATTGCTATAATCTTGTCATGTCAAGTTCCCCATAGTTTTGTTATAAAAAACATGTTAAATTTCAAGAAGGAGAGCAATGTTGGCTACTACCGACAACTTGTCCACCAGCTAAGCTCAAACCGAGGACAGTTTGTTGTCAAGAAGGGGAGGATGATGAGGACATGGCACCTTCAGATACGAACAATGATTATAAGGTGCGCTCGTTCCTATATTTGCATAGTGGCTTTAGTTATAATTCACTTGGTTCCACATGTACATGTCACTATTTGAATGTAGGTACAAATATGTCTCAACGTGCAAGTTCATCAAAGTTGAACTTTTGGTTCGTCGGCAGCCCGATAGTGCCTCATTGGGAAGGCCATAACTCATCCATCCGGAGTGCGATCGAGGTCAATGAGCACTTGATGGAAAGCTTGTTTGATAAGCTTTCAAATAGATCTGGTCCCATCTCAATATCACGTCGTCAAGGCCTCCAAATCACCAATATATTCTATCGCTATTTCTGGCAGGAGCTACATTGTCGTCATGAGCTTGTTAGACATCCTTGGGACCTAGGCCCAAGTTGGAGCATGCCCCAAGAAGGTGGAGAATGCCTAAGAGATGGCCTTGGATGTCCTCCTCCTTGGCCACCACCTTAGGAGGCCAGCAAGGACGTCCAAGCGAAGCCAGAGGCCCCAGTCCAATCTGAGTTCGAGTCTGCCTCGGCCGTCAGGACCAGTCTGCAATAAAATGGACGCCCTGGACACATCCGAACTCCATTTTCGATGATCCACATATGGATGGAAAGCTAATTTGATAAGGAAGCCAATACAAGTGGTTTCGTGTCAAAACCTCTTCGGAATCAACGGGAATCGTCAAAACAAATCAGCGTCCAGAATCTGCCAGGGTGCTGCGACACCTACTTTTGGTCCGTTGGACCGTGTATCGTGTTTGGGCCCATTAGGGGGGGCGTCCAGGGTAGGCGATGACCCTAAGACCTTTATAATCATACGTCGCCGCCGTCATTAGGTTTTGGGTTTTGCTTAGATTATTCTGTCAAGAAACAGTTTCGCCGTTCTTCGGTTTGTGAGACCCCAACTCGTGAGATTAATTTCCATCTGCAATTTGGTTGCTTTCTTTCTTGTTCTTGCTTGTGTTCTTCGTTGCGCAGGCAGGGGATTAGCCTTCTTGGCGAGGTCAACCTGGTCCGTGACTTGGTTGATAACCAGAGGAGCTGTGGTGCTAAGATTGCAGGGTTCGATCTTTCGATCTGAAGCCGGATCGGTGTGTCATTCTCCGCTACAATGATAGTTATCTTGAACCCTGACGGAAGATCGGGACCCCCCCGTCTACATTACTTATGTGCCAAACATAATTTCTGACCAAACCAAGTACATCACAAGTTCACACATAATATAAGATCACCATAAAGTAAGGTGTTCACCACCAATTCATTTTTTTAATGCCTTTCTTAATTTATTTAGTTATTTAAGTGGAATAATGAACATATATGAAAACCACACTATTTAATCTACAAAAATTACAGTTCATACTACATGTTCCAAATAGGCTACTGTAAAAATTTCTCTCAAAGTTACTAATAGAAACATCCTACACAAAAATAACAAGGCAGCAAGGCTGATTTTATCAATAGAAACATCCTACACAAAAATGCATAGTACCAGGGATTTAATACATAATATAAACATAAAGAAACACTAGCAAGTAGTAGTAATAAGAGTTGTAGGAGCAGACAGCAAGTACAGAGAAGATTAGTAGCATATCATCAGAAAGTAACTGTAATCTCACTAGCAATTCCATTCAAACCATACAAATTTGTATTCGAGACAAAAACAGCTGAAGGGTGAAAAGAATACAGATTCCCCAAAACAATTCACAGAATACACAACTCAAGCAGATTTTGTAGTGTACCATTTGAAGTTTAAAACTCAAGTAAAACAGAACCTATCCTGTAGCAAACACGATGGGGGCAAAGCCCAAGGCAGTAATTTGTTAGTGGAGGCTGTCGATTTGTATTGTATGGATGTGTTGCCCAAGAAAGGCCGTACTCGCCCCCACACATAAGGCTCCAAACAAGGAATCAAAGTGGCTCCTTGGGCACTGCATATTTTTTTTGTTTAAGAGAGGTGAGCTCTGGTGCCAAGGCTAGAGATTTGAGCTTTAGTCATAAGTTAAAAAGTTGGCACAAGGGTTGGGAAACACTAGAAACAGCATCCACGTTCGCCTCACCTCCCCACCTCCCCTTTCTTCTCTCCAGAATTGTTTTTGTGTGTTTTGTTGGCTAACTATGTACATGTCACATTAGCCCAATCTCCAAGAGATGCAAAGGATCTATTTGGTAAAACTTCAGGCCTTGGTGTGTTCCAATGTCAACACAACTGAACTTGCGAAATATTTCCTTTTCTGTTTGTTGGAAGAAGGGGGAATGTTATCATATTGGCATTTATAAATTCAACATCAAGAATTAACAAGAATTAGTAAGATTTTAACTTACAATAATCTGCTCTGCATGGTAACTTGTCATGATTCTGAAGATTATGATATCATATAAATTTATATAGTGATACAGTAATTGACCACTTGTCCAAGTTATCACATTGGGCATTAGAAATTCATGATTGTGGTCATGGAAAACTAAATACTCAATCCTGACACAGTTTATTTGAACTAGTTTTGAAAATTGAAGCAACGCCTGTCAACTGTGAAATTCTCCCCCCAAAAAAAAGAATTATCTGCCTGTCAACTGTGAAATTCTCCAAATTAAAAAAAAAGGAATTATCTGTTTCAGGATTAACATGGTGATACTATCAATGAAATAAAATAGGCATTCTATGGCAAGGGAAAGTGTGTCAAAATTATGTATGATCTCAGAGCAGCTATTACAAGATCAGCTACCCTTTTTTGATGTACAGCATCCCAGCACTTACAACAGCAATTACGGAACATGTTCTAAATTTGATTCATAAAGTAACTACACATGCCTATCACTCTGTCTTAAAGCAAGGTGCATTCCACGATAGTGCCATAGATTAAGGAGTCAATTGTCAAAAGCCTGAGTGATGCAAATATATAGCCCCCTCTCCTGGTTCTCATTAATACTTCTTATAGCACACTACACACCCCACCTCCCATCCTTCATAGCTCTAATACGCGGCTCTCTCTCTCTCTCTCTCTCTCCCTTCTTCAAAACTCCCCACCCCATCCAACCTAGAACACACACAACACAAGAGGGCTTTACAACTGCATACATGATCATGGTAAGGATTCTAACCTTCTTCATGTTTTCCTCTGAATTCTCAGTATGAATTCGCCATTTATTGATGCAACAAACGTATGGAATTGTGCAACATCAGCAGGCAATGTGGAAGCCAGCATGGTTAGAGGCCCTTAACACACAGAAGTTCTTCGTTGCATGCTCTTTCCATGAGCACGCCAAGAAGAACGAGAAGAACATCTGTTGCCTTGACTGCTGCACCAGCATCTGCCCACACTGTGTGGCAGCACACCGTGTACACCGGCTCCTGCAGGTGCGGCGATACGTCTACCATGATGTTGTCCGGCTGGAGGACCTGGAGAAGCTTATTGATTGCTCTAGTGTTCAGGTATATCAATTATGCATGCATGTAAGTCTGCTATTGTTCTGAGGTTCAAGATGCAAGAAGGCTTAGTAATTCTGTATCAACGTGGTGCAGTCTTATACCATTAACAGCTCTAAGGTTGTTTTCCTGAAGAAGAGACCACAGAATAGGCAATTCAAGGGATCAGGGAATATCTGCACCTCCTGCGACAGGAGCCTTCAAGAACCGTATTTCCACTGCTCTCTGGATTGCAAGGTGATTAACTCGAACTAATAAGCTATGGTTATCCTATGCGACTTTATGTAACTGAATTATGGTGGCTGAGAAAATAAAACAGCATAATTCATGCTAAATGAGAGGAGCAGAACAATTATGATCTAAAAGGTCCTTAGCAAGAGCAGTATTTGAACTTGTTTGTCATGCAATATCCACGTATGCCAGTTTCTAAAAGGTCCTTAGAAAGACATGCTATGAAAATTGTTTGATAATCTGCATCATTTTCAGGTAGAGTATATACTACGGCAGAAGAAAAATTTGTCAGCATACTTGCGCCCATGCAAGACCTTGCAGCTTGGCCCTGACTTCTTCATTCCTCATGATGCTGATGATGACACAACTCACTCAACCCTTGTTGATGTTGATGAGCCCATGGGATCATCGGACTCTGAGAATTTGAGTGCGCCATGCACAAATTTTGCTCGGAAAAAACGGAGTGGACCATATATTTGTGCACGGTCTGCAAACAGTGTGTCTGATGAAGACATGGCCACAAATATGAGCAGAAGGAAAGGGGTTCCTCATAGATCGCCTTTGTGCTAAATAAATTCAAAAATTAACTATTTTTCCTTTTCTTTACTTCTTTCAGGTTCTTTATCTCTTGGACTAAACTGGTGCAATACTGATAGAATTTTGTCTCAATACAACCATGTGATTAAAATACATCACTAGAGGCAATTGTACTCGAATTCTTCAAGTAGGTGCACCAGTTTATATATATGTATGCTTTAACATAGTTCATGTTATCCCCTTTTTCGAAGTTCTTTAAGTATGCTGTTATTCGCTCAGAAAACCAAAAGTTTTTAGTAGGTCATTAACTAAGATTAATATCTAGACATGGTATCATTATGTCATTGTTCTTAGAGTTAAATGCATGGTAGGTCCTTAAACTTGTATGGGGGTGTCACTTAGGTCCACAAACTCTCAAAATGTATTTCTGGCATCCTAAAGTTGTCTAAGTATGTCATTTAGGTCCACGAGCCTACGTGGCATCGTCAGCGTGGCGCTGACAGTTCACAAGAGTAGACGTGGCGGCACTCCTCGACGTCGCCTGGTCCCAGGATGCGCGCACCGCGCTCAGGCTCGTCTGCGGCCTGGGCAAGGGTGACAAGGAAGGCTTCTACGCTCGTCACGACATACGCGGATCCAATAATCTACCAATGCAACTTGCAACGCATGCATGTGTCCGCGTGCGCATGAACTCCATTGCTAGCTGTTGGCTCTCCATCCGATAGCACTAGCACAGGTGTAGGGCTAGGGTAGGAGACATGGGGAGGGAGAGGGTCGCCTCGTCATGCGCGCGTCGATCTACTGAGACGATCGCGCCAACCTCAGCCGCACGCTCAAGGTCGAGATCACCACCCTCGGTTGCCGCGTCAAGAACGTGCTCGTCATCATCATGGATGACAGCGTCGGCTGCGAGGGGGCAGCGACGTCTTGGAGCGCACAACGTCATTAGCTGCCAAGGACTCGAGAGCGGCGGCATCATCAGGCGCCGTCGGGCTCAAGCGGCAGCGCACGACGAGCCTCTCGACAATCCTAGAAAACAAGTCCATCTAAAAGCTAACATATACCCTCATCAATCAAATACTACGATTCGTTTTTCTACTTTCCCACATGAGTCCAACCAGGAGTACCTCAACATCTCGGACAAGCACTATGCTTACTGCGTCCGTGACCGGCTCCGCCGCGAGGTGCTGGTGCCGTTGCGCAAGGCCCTCGAGCTCTCGGAGGTTTACATGTGTGCGTGCAAGTTTGAAGCGCTGCCGTACTCACGGGTGGCATCCTTGGCAATGAACAAGTACAAGGTGTTCTAGAAGCACGACACACTACTGCAGAAACGCTTTTTAGGGGCGGCTCGTAACCCTTTGCAGGGGCGGTTTGGCCAGCCGCCCCTATCCAACCGTCTCTATAAATTATGCATTTGTCGGGGCGGTTCCTAGGCCACCCCTACAAATAGATTTGTAGGGATGGCTCGTGTTACCAGCCGCCCCTACAAATTGATTTGTAGGGGCGGCTTGTAGTACCAGTCGTCTCTATAATACCTGTTTGTAGGGACGGTTCAATCTAGAACCGCCCTTACAGTACGTTTTCCCGCCAAAAAAATTCAAATTCGACCAGAACACTGTTTGTTTCCGCGTATTCCATCCAGCGTTTGCGTTGCCGAATGCCCCGCGACCAGCATTCCGAACCGCGTTCGTGTTGTCGAACGCCCCGCGACCAATATTCTGAACTGCGTTCGCGTTGCCGAACGCCCCGCGACCAGTGTTCCGAACCCCTTAGACTACAAGCACAAGAGTATTATATAAACTACAATTTAAAGTCCAATTCACAAGAATATATACAATCCATCATTAAATATACAAATTCCATAAACATTGTTATCAACGTCCTAGAGTTAGCCTTTCAGTCTCACAAAGGTGTTGGTACTGAGGATTTCTACCTAAGTCAGACTCTCGGTCATGGTAGGCACTTTTGACGTGTACAATCTGGTCCAATATGAAGTTGCAAAGGTCGTCGACGAGCTCTAAGAGTTGGTCATCCATGTATGGGTCTCTTTTCATTCTTTTCTCTTCTTTCCACTACAAGAGAACAAGTTTCGGTTTAGTATTTCATACCATGTACAAAGTTTTTATACTACGGATGAAGAGGTTCAAACTTACCCTTAAGGGGTGTCTCCTATAGGCACCGGTGTTACTCATCATAGAACATATATAGTATCCACAATATACACTCCCAGGCTTCTGCTTAGGGCAATGTGTGTTTTGCATATGAAAATATTAAGTAATGCTTTTGATAGCCATGTAATAGAGTACTGAAGAAGTAAGTTACACTTACCGCACATAGTATTTTTTATAGCTAGCTTTTCTTTCCTTGATGGATCATGCCTTCCTCGATGATTAGTGACATAGAACCTAAATGCCTTGTTCGAATTATTTTAGCAAATACAACTTGTTAGTATCCAAAAGTGAACGTTACAAGTATGTATACAAACATATAAGCTAATGAGGATTGTCGATATGTATACGTCTTGAGAATCGATATGAAGTCTTTGTATGTCACCGGGTCCCTATCTAATGAATCAAAGACCCATGCCATGCTCCTCCTGACATCGACGGCTATACAAATCCAGTGGTTGCTGCATGGATTTAATCATAGAACTAGATAAGCTCTTTTGCATTGAATAAAATATATCAAACAAAGTTTTAAGTATAGAGTTGAACTTACTCGAAGTTGTATGGTAGCCATATAGTAGAGTGTTGTTGGAGAGTTTTGAAAGCTAGGGCAATGTATGCCGCAACCTTAAGGGACTCTTCCCTTAGTTTCGCCGTACGGATGTGCTCTTTCTCTCGAAGAGTCTTTGCAACAGCTAGCTCTTTGGCATCTAGTTTCCACTGTTTAGGATAATTAAAATGTGTTTGGGCTATAACTTGAGGGTCTATATACCCGACTTTCACACTTGGCATTTGTTTGACAATGTGCACTTGCATTCTACAAATCACGGCGTGGGTTAGTTACAACAAAATTCAAAGATTGCACTCATATCATATCGGGAGGACAAGGACTTATAGGCACCACGTGCGAATTAGATTCATCTTCATTGCTCCCAGGTGAAAGCATGTCTGCATGTCATTGAAGTCAAAGACAATTTTCCTAGCTAGGCTTCCAAATGTGCCGGTGGGGAAGCATGCTTGTATGAGGTCTATGCTCTTTGAGAGAACACGCAAGTACCAATCATGGAACCTTCGCATTCCAAGTGGTAGGCGCTGGATGTCCTGGTTTGGTAGGAAGGACTTGCCTCTTTCATATGTTTTTGGACAATCCTTTGACCATTTGATGGCATCAACATTTGGATAATGTTTTATAATTTGGTGGAGTTTGCTAGTGACGGCCTCCTTAGAACCCCATGATGGGACTTTTTTTAACTTGGTTCTCAGGCTTGAACTGGTCATGGGAATACCACTTGGACACCGACGAAACATCTTTCAGCGGAACATAAACTGACCTTAAGGTGATTGGATGCTTCTTTTGAAGTTCCCATTCAGTTACGTCCTCATCTTCTTGTGTATCACCTTCTTCAGGAGGCACTTGTTGTTCATGTATCGGTTGTGCTTGTTGAGAAGACTGTAGCATCTCATCATGCACTTGCTCAGTATGAGCTAGAGAAGGTTGTGGCATCTCATCAGGCACATGCTCACTAGGAGGCGGGGAAGAATGTGGCATCTCAGGAATGTGGTGGTCACAAGACGGTGAAAATATCTCCCCAACCTCAACAACTTGCTCCAAATTTGGGGTAGGGGGAGGTGGTGAAGAAGCAATCAATATAATGTCCCATTTGTGCCAAAGGATGAACTGCCCCATAACGTCTCTGAGTAACACCAGCCCCTCAGGAGTTGCGTAGTCTATCCTCCACTGCATGAACTCGGGCTTCACAGTATGCACCTCAACCCTAGTGTAGTCCAGTGGTATCTTATTATTGTGGTGTAAGCCATCGGGAGGATGTGCCACATCCGCTGCCACCTCCATCATAGTGTTTTACCGACCACTGAGAAACACCAAGGTGCAACTAGTTGGTTCCCGTATGCGATCGATGGGGGTTGTGGCTACAGTGGAACCTTGACTGCTAGGAACTTTTAGAGGGCTACCAACTAATGTTAGTTCTTCCGATAGCGTCACTAATATCCATGGCTCTATAGACAGTCCTTGCTCCTCCAGCACCTTCGCAACTAGAGCCTTCACTTGGAGCTCAAGATTAGTCTCCCGGTCTCTGCCATGTTTCTTGTACATGTGTCTATCCTCTTCGAATCCTTGCTTCTAGGTCATCCTTTTCCCTAGCCCCCTGGCGCGGCCCGTGTGCTCCTTGTTTCCCAAGCCAAGGCTAAGCTCGTCTCTCTCTCTGGAAGGATTGAATGAGCCCTTCTCCTTGTCTTCAGCATATTTTAGTATCCTTGATACTGCCTCTTAGGTCTCTGGCTTATCAAACTTAAGATTACCGCTGGATGATTCTGTACTGCTCGCATATATCTAATTCCTTGAGCATACCTTTAAATTTGTCACATCGATATTCCCAGCAGCTGTGGCCTCTTCGTCCATCTTCCTAAACTGCTCTTCTTTGGCATAGTAGCCACCGGGGCCTAGATGATGGTGGTGTTTGTTCCTCTTTGCCAGCTCGGTGTTACAGGCACTGAGCTCCAATGCCTTTGGTGAAGTCTTTTGAGCCACGAGCTCCTCCCATTGTGAAGGGTTGAGATGGCGACTAGAGGGGGGTGAATAGTCTTTTCTAAAACTTAATTGCGTCGACTAACTGATACAAATGCAGAATTAAAACTATCGATCTAGCCAAGACTACACCCCACTATATATGTTCACTAGCACCTTGCAAAGATAACAATTATGCAACAAAGGTGCCGGGCTAGTTAGAGCTCTCCTAAACAATTCTAGGAGCAAGGTTACACAAACCTATGCCACTAGTACTTTAAGCGACAAGGGAGCTCCTACACATGCTAGTAAGCAAAAGCATAAAGCCAACTAAGCTCACTAGCAATGCTCAATAACAAGGCAACCAATGCCTAATTAGAGAGCGCAAATACTTAGCTACACAAACTAAGCAATGTGACTAACAAGGTTACTAAAACCAAATTAGTCACGCAAGGGAGCTACTTCTATGCTACACAAGCAAGAAGGTAATTAGCAAGCTACACAAGCTATCTAATTACAAGAGCAACTACACAAGCTTAATATGTATAAAAGTAATTGCAAGCTTGTGTAACGGGGATGCAAACCAACGGGAAGAATAAGGTTGACACGATGATTTTTCTCCCGAGGTTCACGTGTTTGCCAACACGCTAGTCCCCGTTGTGTCGACCGCTCACTTGGTGGTTCGGTGGCTAATTAGCATCACCCGCTAAGCCCGCACGTCGGGCGCCGCAAGAACCTACCCCTTGAGTGAGGGTAGCTCAATGACACGCTTTACTAGAGTTGCTCTTCGCGGCTCCCGCGGGGCGAGCACAATGCCCCTCACAAGCACTTCTCCGGAGCGCCGCACAAGCTTCTTGCGCGCTTCGACGGAGACCACCACCAAGCCATCTAGGAGGTGGCAACCTCCAAGAGTAACAAGCACCACCGGCTTGCAACTCGATCACCTAGTGCCACTCGATGCAACCTCATGATGTAATCGCACTAGAATCGCTCACTCACACAATCGAATGATCACTATCAAGTATATGTGTGATGGAGGGCTCCTAAGCACTCTCAAGCATGGACACAAAGTCCCCCAAGGTGCTCCACACCAGCCATGGCCGAGGGCCACTTCTATTTATAGCCCCAGGGGCTAAACTAGCCGTTACCCCTTCACTGGGCAACGGTCAGGCCGACCGGACGCTCCGGTCGTGTTGACCGGACGCTGGACCTCAGCGTCCGGTCGCCCACAGACGACCACGTGTCCCGGTTCCAACGGTCACTTGACCTGACCGGACGCTCTAGCTTCAACTGACTGAACGCTGGACCCTCAGCGTCCGGTCGTTTCCAGTAAGCTCCCGAGCATGACCGGACGCGTCCGGTCGAACGCGATCGGACGCAGCCAGCGTCCGGTCACACTCCAGCGACTGCTACACTCCACGTTAGTGTGACCAGACGCAGCCTGCCAGCGTCCGGTGCATTCAGATCCAGCGTCCGGTCAGTTGACCGACGCCAGCATCTTCTCCATTCTCTTCACCCTTGCTCAAGTGTGCTAACCACAAGAATTTGCATCCGGCACAATAGAAAATAGACATTCCATTTTCCCGAAAGCGCCGAATCCTGCCTCACAAGCTCGGCGGGAGGGAGAGAGGGACCCAAACCCATCTCACCCCTACAAACACCACCGCCTTTGTAAATGTGCCAACACCATCAAGTGTACACCACCATGTGTATGTGTGTTAGCATTTTCACAATCATTTTCCAAAGGATGTTAGCCACTCAACTTGCCACGCCACTCGATCCTAGCGACAATGCAAAGTTAGATCACTCGAGTGGCACTAGATGACCGATATGCAAACAAGTTTGCCCCTCTTGATAGTACGGCCATCTATCCTAAACCCGGTCATAAACTTCTCTACACACCTATGACCGGTGAAATGAAATGACCTAGGTTATACCTTTGCCTTGCGCATTCCATTCCATCTCCTCCAATGTTGATGCAACACATGCACCAACACGATCAACAATGATATGATCCACTTCATATCATCATATGATCATATTGGTTCATCAATCTTGACTCTACTTGCTCTTCACCATTGCCATCGTCCATCAGCGCCAAGTCTTGCTCAAGCTTCACCGCCACGCGGTCCATCACTCCAAAGCCTTCGACTTGCCCTTCACGCTTGCAACCGGTCCATCAAGCCAAGTCTTGTCTTGATCTTCTCCACCTTGATCACACGACTCAATGTCATGTCTCATGTGCAATAAGCTCCTTCATCATCACATGTGTGAGCTTTGCAACATCTCCAAGCCATTTTCACCTCCATGGCATATGTTGCTCACACACATGTACCTGTGGACTAATCACCTATGTATCTCACATAAACACAATTAGTCCACCTAAGTTGTCACTCAATTACCAAAACCAAACAAGGACCTTTCACATTGGCTAGGAGTTATTTTGCTGAACTCGTTGGAGGGAGTTAACCCCCTTTGGATATACTTTGTGTTGAGCTCCGACCTCCAACGTCGGAATGACTCTCCCATCATCCTAAAAGCATTTTTTACCAGTTCATGCTTACCCTCCGAAAATCTAAAATTGAGCTTCAACTGCCTATCTCATAGTGCATTCTTTTTGTTCTCTGGTATCTCTTTCCAGTTAGGGATTGCTAGGTTCAATTTATCTCTTAGTAGGACCCCGATCGCATTATGAAATCGTCCTCTTAATTCCTTTGGCTTAAGGATCTTCCCTGCTGGCTCGACCTCTGTTATCACATAGCATGCCTTATCTAGATATAGATTTCCTTTTCTATCCCCTCATTTCCTCTTAGGCTTGGTAGTCATGGTTGTGTCTTGAGGTTGTGGAGCAGAGGTATCGTGATCCGTCTCTGTGGTTGTTGCCTCTGCTCTCCTTTTCTCTACTCCGTCTTGTCCAGCGAGATGTCATGGACATCGATGTCGTCATTTCTGAGTTTCAGGAGGGACCTGTATATACGACAGGTCAAAGTGTTAGCAGAGGTAACACAACCAAAGCTTTAGCAAAATTTACAAGCTAAGGCTTTTTTCCTACCTCCTCGTTTGGGTCAAAATCCTTGTCCAAATCTTCCTCCGTTGGCCTCCTTCTGGCTTCACATGGGAAAGGATCCTCGGGACTTACATATCCCTCTTCTGAGTCCTTATCATCATCATCAACTTCTTCACCTTCAGCAGCCTCTCCTACTCTTCCTTCTGCTCCCCCTTCCTCCTCGTCACACTGCTCCTGAGTAAGCATCACTTCTAGATCCTTTTCTACGTCGTTATTGAACTATTCCTGAGTAAGCTGGTCCTCTAGTGCTTGCTCCTCATAGGTTGGCTGCTCATCATGCTCAGGGCATCGGGCTACACTATCTGGTGTCCACGACATTATTTCATGCTTTGTTCTAATAGATGCAAGAAAGTGTGCTTTAGGTACGCGAGAAGGTATAAGAAATCAAAAAGATCTATAAACCAAAGTAGTCCTATAAAACAACGATATATCAAAAAAACGAGAAGTAGCAGTAGTAGAGGCCTTAGAAACATGTCAATCATCATCTGATCTTGAACTTGGAGCATCAAGGCATCATAACAGAGAAGAGAGGAGAAGGTAATGTAGGGGCGACTGCTAATGATGCCAAGTTCCTCACAAGTTCTTGATTATTAGCTCATATTCCATATAATGTATGGACTTGGACAATTTCATCATTGGAAAAACAAAGGAGAGGAGAGGAGAGGGGAGATTTGGCAAAAAAAAGCAACAACTGCTTAACAAACATAGAGGAAAAGGTGTAAAAAAAGCAGTTGCTGCTTTCCAAACATAGAGGATAGGAAAAGTGGCAAAAATAGAGGAGATGGGAGATTTGGCAACAAAAAAAAGTAGGTGCTGCTTCCCAAAAAAGCAACAGCTGCCATACTGACTTTGCTCGATCACACATGAACATCATATGCTTAATATCTTCCGAACCTGATAGGCAGATCAGATAATCAGAAGTAGTAGATAGTAGTGGTAGGGAAGTAGTAGAAGTAGTTGACAAAAGTACAAGTAGTTGATAGAAGACAGAAGTAGAAGTAGTAAACAGTAGTAGTAGGGAAGTAGTAGAAGTAGTAGAAGTAGTAGAAGTAGTAGAAGTAGCAAAAAAAGCTTATGGTAGAAGACAGAAGTAGAAGTAGTAAATATTAGTAGTAGGGAAGTAGTAGAAGTAGCAAAAAAAGCTTATAGTAGTAGGAGGAGGAGTAGAGTGGAGTAGAGGAGAGTAGTAGTAGAAGAGGAGTGGTAGAGTAGTAGGAGAAGAGTAGCCAGAAGGGCTGCCCGAAGCATAGAAGAGTAGCCAAAAAAGAGCAGTTCAGTCAAGCCAGAAAAGAGTGAGATAGAGACATAGCAAAGTAGTAAATATAGGAAAGCAGAGTAGTAGTAATTAGGTAGTAGTAGCTGCATAGCAAAGCAAGCAAAAGAGAGGAATGGAGTATAGTATAGAGTAGTAGCAGTAGTAAGAGAGCAGTAGCAGTAGTAAGAGTGCCACCAAACACAGGACTCAAACTGCTAAATAGAGAGACAGTAGTAGCCAAAACTAGACTCAAACTGAGAACAGCCATATCTCCTAAACTACTTGGCCAAATGCCACCAAATTTTAACACAAGCTAGTTTAGTAACTTAACTACAACTTTGGTATTCACATGATTCCCAGCAAACACCATTATCAAAGCCTAATTCACCAAGTGCTAGAAATTGTCCAGAATTATAAAAATGCTAAAATTAAATATTTACTTATTGATGAGGACATGGCACCTTTAGATACGAACAATGATTATAAGGTGCGCTCGTTCCTATATTTGCATAGTGGCTTTAGTTATAATTAACTTGGTTCCACATGTACATGTCACTATTTGAATGTAGGTACAAATATGTCTCAACGTGCAAGTTCATCAAAGTTGAACTTTTGGTTCGTCGACAGCCCGACAGTGCCTCATTGGGAAGGCCATAACTCATCCATCCGGAGTGCGATCGAGGTCAATGAGCACTTGATGGAAAGCTTGTTTGATAAGCTTTCAAATAGATCTAGTCCCATCTCAATATTACGTCGTCAAGGCCTCCAAATCACCAATATATTCTGTCACTATTTCTGGCGGGAGCTACACTGTCGTCATGGGCTTGTTAGACATCCTTGGGACCCAGGCCCAAGTTGGAGCACACCCCAAGAAGATGGAGAATGCCTAAGAGATGGCCTTGGACATCCTCCTCCTTGGCCACCACCTTAGGAGGCCAGCAAGGACGTCCAAGCCAAGCCAGAGGCCCAGTCCAATCCGAGTTCGAGTCTGCCTCGGCCGTCAGGACCAGTCTGCAATAAAACGGACGCCCAGGACGCATCCGAACTCCGTTTTCGATGATCCACATATGGATGGAAAGATAATTTGATAAGGAAGCCAATCCAAGTGGTTTCGTGTCAAAACCTCTTCAGAATCAACGGGAATCGTCAAAACAAGTCAGCGTCTAGAATCTGTCAGGGTGCTGCGACACCTACTTTTGGTCCGTTGGACCATGTATCGTGTTTGGGCCCATTAGGGGGGGACGTCCAGGGTAGGCGATGACCCTAAGACCTTTATAATCATACGTCGCCGCCGTCATTAGGTTTTGGGTTTTGCTTAGATTATTCTATCAAGAAACAGTTTCGCCATTCTTCGGTTTGTGAGACCCCAACTCGTGAGATTAATTTTTCATCTGTAATTTGGTTGCTTTCTTTCTTGTTCTTGCTTGTGTTCTTCGTTGCGCAGGCAGGGATTAGCCTTCTTGGCGAGATCAACCTGATCCGTGACTTGGTTGATAACCAGAGGAGCTGTGGTGCTAAGATTGTAGGGTTCGATCTTTCGATCTAAAGCCGGATCGGTGTGTCATTCTCCACTACAACGATAGTTATCTTGAACCTGACGGAAGATCAGGACCCCCGTCTACATTAAGTGGTAATCAGAGCTAAGGTATACCGTTAGGTTCACTTTTATTCCCTAGTTTGAGAGTTTCGTATTCGTCCTATAGTCCAGTGCCATACTTTATTTCCTATCCTAGAACCTTCCGCGCCATAGCCTTTGCATATTTCAGTTTCAGATTCTGTTGTTGAGTTTGTGTCCTAGGTCAAAGTCTTGTTGCTGGTTTAGATTGTGTTCTTTTCTAGTTTGTATTGATCCATCCACCCGCCGCTATTCCGTATCACCATCAATTTGCATCTTGTGTCCACTAAAACCCTTATTCGAGCAGCTTCCTTAAAACAGTCATAACTTTTGCATCTGAACTCGAAACGAGAAAAATTTTATATCTACGGAGAATGCCAGAAAATTTTAGATCTATTTCATCCCAGCTTTGCTGGGTTCGCAAAAATTAGATTTGCGAAATTCGATTAGGAAAATTGAGTTTCTGGGCCCACAAGTTTTGGTATGCTTTTTAGAGCACAGTCCTAATTTTTTATAGGCCACATCTTTTATTCAATTGAACTCAAATTTTTTATGGTTTATTCTTGTGTGCTCCTTGCTGAGAAAAAAATATCAAAAGAGCAAAAGCAAGAAAAAAAAGATTGGAAAAAAATAAAAGAAAAAAAATAGTAAAAGAGAATAGAAGATATCGAAAAGGAGCACATAAGGAACACTCAATAGCTCTATTGTTTGTGGTACCTTTTGCCTTGTTCATATCCGTTGCTACCTTTAATACTTGTTTCCTTTCATCCTTGTTTCCTCTCTTGTTTATCACAACTGGTGATAGGAACACGTATAGGCCAGCAACTAGGACAAGTGCTCTAGACATTTATTCAATATTGCTGTCTGTCACTGACTTGTGTGCCACATATACATATTTGTTTTTTTGCGTGCATCCCAAGCTCCACATATACTTCAGATCGGTACAGAAAAAGACCCTTGCAATCTTGGTGTCACACCCTCACAGGTATCACATATCAGCCACCGGTTGTACCGTCCACTGCTTTGCGTTGGTAAGAACCTTGTAAGAGCTTGATAAGGTATTTCCTTTTGCTATGATTTTGAGAGGCAGCACCACTCTACCTACGTAGTAGGATTATTAGGGATAACCTTCACTATTTGTTCCTTGTTTTTGTGTTTACAATGACAGGTTGTTCGTATCCACCGACTTATGATGGTATAGGTGCTGATGAGTACATGGAGTGGGAAATTACCATCGATAACATATTTGCTACTCGCTTTATGTGTCTAAGGAGAAAGGTAAAAAATGCAGCTAGTGTTTTGCTACATTCTGCTTTATCTTGGTGGGAGTCTTTAGATTCTTCTGATAAGCCTCAAACTTGGAATGATATGAAACTTCTTATGCGAGAAACCTTTGTTAATCCACCTCCTATTTTGACTTCATATGATGAGGTGCACCATTTAGAGGAAGAGTCTGTTGTTATTCCTCCTACTATGCCTAACCTTTTGCAGGACAATGTAGAAAAGAGCAAGGATGACATGACAGAAAATGAGAAGCTCACAGCCCCATGTGAAAATTCAGAACTATCAACTATTACCCCTGCTGAACATGAGAGCAAAGGTAATGCCCTTGATGTTAAACTCACAGAAGGTGAGAGTTCTCTTGATGTACTAAATTTTTCCACCAATCATGCTATGATAGAGCAAATTTTAGTGGAGCATTCGCTTGATTTACCTTTGTCACAAGATGATTTGCTTGATGTTTCTTATGATGAAGATGACTTGCATGATGATATTTATGTTATACCCATGCAATCATTGAAGAATGATCACGCTATATGTGTGCTAAAAATGAGCACTTGTGCTAAAAATAGACTTGTTATTCATAATGCTAGTAAAGTTGATGAGCTGAAATTGTTGTCTTCTTTAAATACTTTGGGTTACATTGAATTTGATGTTCTGTGTAATCTTAGTTCTTTAGAGGAGAAACTTTATGCATATGCTGATTTGCCATGGTTCTCTAGACATACATATCATTTTATTGGAAAATATAATTGTAAAGGAGAGTATATGGTGCATCGTGTCTATATTTGTTCAAATCTGAAATCTCCTTATATTGTGCAAAAGTATGATCAACCAAAGGATTGCAATTGCTATAATCTTGTCATGTCAAGTTCCCATAGTTTTGTTATAAAAAACATGTTAAATTTCAAGAAGGAGAGCAATGTTGGCTACTACCGACAACTTGTCCACCAGCTAAGCTCAAACCGAGGACAGTTTGTTGTCAAGAAGGGGAGGATGATGAGGACATGGCACCTTCAGATACGAACAATGATTATAAGGTGCGCTCGTTCCTATATTTGCATAGTGGCTTTAGTTATAATTCACTTGGTTCCACATGTACATGTCACTATTTGAATGTAGGTACAAATATGTCTCAACGTGCAAGTTCATCAAAGTTGAACTTTTGGTTCGTCGGCAGCCCGATAGTGCCTCATTGGGAAGGCCATAACTCATCCATCCGGAGTGCGATCGAGGTCAATGAGCACTTGATGGAAAGCTTGTTTGATAAGCTTTCAAATAGATCTGGTCCCATCTCAATATCACGTCGTCAAGGCCTCCAAATCACCAATATATTCTATCGCTATTTCTGGCAGGAGCTACATTGTCGTCATGAGCTTGTTAGACATCCTTGGGACCTAGGCCCAAGTTGGAGCATGCCCCAAGAAGGTGGAGAATGCCTAAGAGATGGCCTTGGATGTCCTCCTCCTTGGCCACCACCTTAGGAGGCCAGCAAGGACGTCCAAGCGAAGCCAGAGGCCCAGTCCAATCTGAGTTCGAGTCTGCCTCGGCCGTCAGGACCAGTCTGCAATAAAATGGACGCCCTGGACACATCCGAACTCCATTTTCGATGATCCACATATGGATGGAAAGCTAATTTGATAAGGAAGCCAATACAAGTGGTTTCGTGTCAAAACCTCTTCGGAATCAACGGGAATCGTCAAAACAAATCAGCGTCCAGAATCTGCCAGGGTGCTGCGACACCTACTTTTGGTCCGTTGGACCGTGTATCGTGTTTGGGCCCATTAGGGGGGGCGTCCAGGGTAGGCGATGACCCTAAGACCTTTATAATCATACGTCGCCGCCGTCATTAGGTTTTGGGTTTTGCTTAGATTATTCTGTCAAGAAACAGTTTCGCCGTTCTTCGGTTTGTGAGACCCCAACTCGTGAGATTAATTTTCCATCTGCAATTTGGTTGCTTTCTTTCTTGTTCTTGCTTGTGTTCTTCGTTGCGCAGGCAGGGATTAGCCTTCTTGGCGAGGTCAACCTGGTCCGTGACTTGGTTGATAACCAGAGGAGCTGTGGTGCTAAGATTGCAGGGTTCGATCTTTCGATCTGAAGCCGGATCGGTGTGTCATTCTCCGCTACAATGATAGTTATCTTGAACCTGACGGAAGATCGGGACCCCCCGTCTACATTACTTATGTGCCAAACATAATTTCTGACCAAACCAAGTACATCACAAGTTCACACATAATATAAGATCACCATAAAGTAAGGTGTTCACCACCAATTCATTTCTTTTAATGCCTTTCTTAATTTATTTAGTTATTTAAGTGGAATAATGAACATATATGAAAACCACACTATTTAATCTACAAAAATTACAGTTCATACTACATGTTCCAAATAGGCTACTGTAAAAATTTCTCTCAAAGTTACTAATAGAAACATCCTACACAAAAATAACAAGGCAGCAAGGCTGATTTTATCAATAGAAACATCCTACACAAAAATGCATAGTACCAGGGATTTAATACATAATATAAACATAAAGAAACACTAGCAAGTAGTAGTAATAAGAGTTGTAGGAGCAGACAGCAAGTACAGAGAAGATTAGTAGCCACACACAGTAAGAGAGAATAGTAGTACAGAGTAGAGACTATGGAGTAGTAGAGTAGTAGTAGATAGTAGAAGCAAAGGAGTAGAGTGGAGTAGAGGAGAGTAGTAGTAGAAGAGCAGGACAATATAGTAGTAGAGTAGGAGTAGGAGTAGCAAGTAGTAGTAATAAGAATTGTAGGAGACCAACCAGCAGCCACTAGTGGTAAGAGTAGTAGGAGACCAGCAACCAGCAGCCAGCAACAACAGTTAGGAAAGCAGCAGCAGTTAGGAGAAGATAATAAGTAGCAGTAGTAGTAAGTAGAGAGAGGAGGAGGACAGCCAGCAAGCAATGAAAATAAAAAAATTGAAGTAGAGTGTAAGCAAAAATCACAGGCAAAAAAAGCATTCAAGTGAAAGTGAAAATATAGAGTAGGAGTAGGAGTAGCCAGTAGGAGGAGGAGCCGACCAGCAGCCACCAAGTACTAAGAGCAGACAGCAAGTACAGAGAAGATTAGTAGCCACCGCCACCAAGTACTAGAACCAGATGCCAAATTTGGAAATTAAACAAGTTGAGGTTTTTTTCTCACAAGAACACTAAGATGTAGTGGCTTATAAAAATGACAAGCCACAGACTGCTCTAGCCGCACTTTTTTACGACATGATAGAAGCAGTGTGCACATATGCACAACACTGTGGAAAGGGTAGCAGTTCATAATGATGATACTGGTGATACAATGTATAATACATTGTTAAAGCACGCTAGAACAATTCTTGCGAGTGTGTCAGTTGGCAACTAGTTCATGGTATAATGTACTACATCTAACAAACAGAGAAAATTGAAGTAGAGACTGATTAATTGAATACATGTTAAATTCAAGAGCAAGCACATATGTCACTGGTACATGGGCAAATCAATGATTTTGGACAACAGTTCAAAACATATCACAGCAATGGAAAATAGCAGGGCTAACAGTAACAAAAATGTGAGGGAGTGCTACAAAGGCAAACATTAACACAAGTGCTTCCAAAAATTTTCCGGCATACTAAAAATTAATCCACATATGGAGGGAGTACAGTTTTTTATAGCCATTATTTTGCTTTACCAGCGGTTAACGGACAAACCCAATAAATGTGTAGTGCATAATTCTATTGCGTACAACGGTAAAGTACAAGCCAATGTATAGTCTAAAATTTCTACCTCGTAAATTCTGCTGCATGTGTAAACAGAAAAAGGAAGGCAGACGTTTTCATTTTAAGTGGCTAGCTAAGAACTAACAGTTTGATTTTGTTAGGTAAATCTACACATTAGCAGGTGCATAACAAAAAGGAATCTAAGTACCATTCCTAGGTGCATAACAAAAAGGAATCTAAGTATCGTTCTCCTTCAAAGCTCTAGACCCATGGTTCCTATCGCAGTGAATCCGAATCAACAGAAAGGGCGCATAAAGGGTCTACAGCACAGACGGGGTTGGGCTTACCTGCAGAAGATGGCGGCGATGCGCAGGGGCCAGCTGAGGGACGGCAGCCAGAGGAGAGGTCGAAGAGGAGGCGCTGCTGTTGGCGGGGACGACTACTAGAGCACACGGCTGGGCGCGCAAGGGCCAGCGAGGTCGGAGAGGAGTCACCACCGGTGGCGGGGACGACTACCAGAGCGCACGGCTTGGCGCGCAAGGGCCGGCGAGGACGGTGTAGCGGCAGCCACGTGGATTGTGAGCTCTCGCGCAAACCCTAGCCGCTGTGGCGGCTGGCCTAGGGAAGGCGGCATTTGGGGGAGGAAGCGTGGCGGACGACGGAGGCGGTCACAGAAGGACGGCGAAGGTGAGAGGAACCGGCGCTAGGGCACGGAGACAGGGCGGCGGTAGCCACGCGGATTGTGAGCCCTCACGCAAACCCTAGCCGTCGTGGCGGCCGGCCTGAGGAAGACGGCGTTTGGGGGAGGAAGCGTGGCGGGCGACGGAGGCGGTCACAAGAGGACGGCGGAGGTGAGAGGAACTGGCGCTAGGGCATGGAGACGGTGGCGGCGGTGGGAAACAGATAGACAGCCTGACGATGTCGGGAGAAAGAAGAGAGCGCCTAACAGTTGGGCACCCGAGCGCCCGTGGTTATATAATCATGACGATTTACAGGGGCAGTTCCTCATCCAGCCGCCCCTACAAATGCATTTGTAGGGACAGTTTCTGATCCAGCCGCCCCTACAAATATATGTGTAGGGACGGTTCCTGATCTAGCCGCCCCTACAAATATTTTTTATTTTATTAAATATTTAATTCTATATTTTTATCTCACAAAAACACAAAGTAAATGTATATAATATTTTGTATTATTCTATATATGCACAAATATATATAAAAATAATTGTAGTAATAAAAGTTGTAAACATAACTCAATCTTGTCATGTGACTACAATTTGAATTTTAAAATTTTGAATTTTAAAACTTCGAGTACAATTTTAGGACATTAAATGACCTAAAATGAAAATATTGTAAACATAAAAGTTGTATAACTCATCAACATGTACAACTTTTATTTTGGGTATCTTGTCATGTGACTTTGTTTCAATGATTTAAAATTTAAAATTCAAATAATTTTAACTTGAAATAATATTTTGAAAGAGTAAATAATTTCAGATAAAAAACTCATAAATACCAAAGTTGTAGAACTCATCAATATGTACAACTTTTATTTTGATCATCTTTTCATTTAACCAAATTTGAATAGTTAAAATTTTGAATTTCAATAAATGGCAACTTCAAACAAGATTTTGAAACCTTATGATTTCAACAATAAAAGTCATGAACATAAAAGTTGTTGAACTTATCACTATCTACAACTTTTATTTTGGTCACTTCTTCATGTAACAAAGTATTAGTAAATATTGCTCATAAATTCACATATGACTTATAGTTTTATGAACTATACGAGAAACATGTTGATTTATGAACAATGTTTATTATCATTTTGTCAGATAAAAAAATGATCAAAATAAAAGTTATAGATATTAATGAGTTATACAACTTTGATATTCATCACTTTCTCAGCTGAAATCATTTAATGGTTGAAAATCTCATTCGAACTTGACATTTTTTTAAATTTGAAAATTTAAAGTGCTCAAACTTTATCAAATGAAAAGAATGATCAAATCAACACACTAACTTGATAGGGCAAGATTTTAGAAAATTTTAGGAAAAAAATCATCATATTTAGAGTTAGTATGAGGGAGAAAGACTAGTTACAAATTTTACCCAGAGATTAAAAAGAAAAATCACAACTGTTCATGATGATCAATGATGAACAAGTGTGATTTCTCTTTTTAATCTGTGGCTGAAACTTGTAACTAGTTTTTCTCCCTCATACTAACTTCAAATGTGATGGTTTTTTTCCTAAAATTTTCTAAAATCATACTCTATCATTTTAGTCTAGTCATCTATCTTTGTCACTAATTTTGAACAATTCAAATTTTGAATTTCAGAAAATGACAGCTTCAAACCTGATTTTCAAATACTAAATGATTTCAGCGGTAAAGGTGATGAATATAAAAGTTGTATAACTCGTCAAGATCTCCTACTTTTATTTTGGTCATTTCTTCATTTCATAAAGTGTTAAGTGATTTCATAAAGTTTTAGTAGTAATAGAGTGGATGTTCAAATAGATTCATCTGGATGTTGCAAAGGGTAATCTCACACACATGCATAAATATAGTCTCACACACATACAAAAATATGTAGTCTTACACACATACATAAATATATAGTCTCACACGGCATGCATAAATGAAGTCTTATAAACACACACTTACACAAACACTCTACGTTCAACAACTAGCTAGCCCGTTGTAACGACTTTTCTCTTGACACCTTTTCGTTCCTATGGCAATATGTCTTTGGGCAGGTTCTTTTCCACAACACTGATCTTCTCAGGAAAGTCTATGAATAGCGGCATCTCATCGTAGTTATTGTAAGCTTCAACATCGTCCATGCCATCAACTCCAATAATATGCTATTTTTCAGAGGCAGCCACGTGCTTTGTCTTCTTCGGAGGGAGGTTACTTTGTGGGGTCAAACATATAGAAAACTTGTGCGACACGTGAAGCGAGCACCCAAGGGTCATCTTGGTAGCCTAGATTCTCGAGGTCCAGGACTCTCAATCCGATCTCGTTCAGTTGGTGTTGTTTGATCCAGCGGCATTGAAACATGGCCACCGTTATATCTCTTTAATGATGCCAAAGTATTGGATCTTTCACCCCAATCCATTGAGAGCCTCTATTCAAACGCCGTTGTTTTGGTTCACATATTTACTATCCTTTACGTGGGTATAGTACGTATACCCATTGATGTCATAAGTATTCCAAGATGTCACTTGTCTCAATGGTCTCTCCGCCAACCTACTGATGGTAATAGAGTCTATGGTTTCTCCAGACGATATGTTTTGGTCCTTCAACCATGTAGTTAGTTGTTGCTTGTGTTGTTTCATGACCTAATCATCTGAACGACTATTTCTCTCCACCATAATGATAGCCAAGCGTTCATCAATGTACGGTTGGATTAGTTGTGTACTCTACAAGACATTGTAATGCGTCCGACTCATCTCTTTGTGATCATGGTCAATGAACACTTTTCTACCACTGGTGCCCTTCCCAGCCAGCCTACCCTTGTGACGAGAATCAGATTTACCAATCCCTTTCTGTACTTTTAGGTACTCTTGACAGCACTCGACGACTTCTTCAATACTGTAACCCTCTATCATGGAGCCCTCTGGGTATGCTCGATTATGCACGTATTGACTTAGAACCGACATGAATCGCTCGTAGGACCACATTTCATGCAAGTAGCAAGGGCCCAGTGCCTGTATCTGATGAACCATGTGAATTATGAGATGTGACATTATATCAAAAAAAGCAGGAGGTAAACACATCTCTAGTTGGTTTTGTGTCTCCACCACAAATTCATGTAGGTCACTCAGCTCTTGCTTGCCAACCGTCTTCTGTGAGATCTTCGAAAAGAAGTAGCACATGCGGGTGATGGCTATTTTCAAGAACTCTGGCTTTATAGCCCTGATTGCAATAGGTAGAAACACTATCAGCATCATATGGCAATCGTGAGCCTTACAATGTGTTATTGACAAGTCCTTCATCGACACTAGCTTCTTCACATTTGCCGAAAACCCAGTCGAGACTAGATCCAGATCTAGATCTACATGAACATAAAACATGCATAAAACTAACTAATTGTTCACTAAAATCAAGAAACATGGACCAAATAAGGGTATGATCTTGTTCCCCTCCCTAATTTACCCTAGTACATTTAAAACTTGGGTCTAATTTGCTTCATAAGTAGCTCAAGCACAATAGAAGATAGAGAAAAACAAAACTTTAATTACTCACTAACCAACCATTAAAACTTCAAAAAAAATGTGGAATAGCATTTTCTTACCTTCTACAACCTCTCCACCAAAGGATTTGAGACCAAAACCTTCCCCTTTAGTAGAGCAATTTTTACGAGGTGCCCAAGGCCTCCCCACCTTTCTTTCATGGGTTGGAGTGAGTGACCCGAGGAGGAAGAAGGTGCTACAGTTGTATTATATGTAGGTCATTTGTAGGGGCGGCTGGTGATTAAGCCGCCCCTACAAATCAGAGGTATTTATATGGGGGCATTTGTAGGAGTGGCTCAATCACCAGCTGCCCCTACAAATAGCAACGCCGGAGCCGGTTGGTGAGTGAGCCGCCCCTACAAATCAGACTCATTTATAGGGGCGGCTGGTGTCTAGGCTCCCAAACACGTCACTGTAGGGGTGGCTCCATCACCAACCGCCCCTACAAAAAATTCGCCCCGTTGCTAAAAATCGTTTTTTACGTAGTGACAAGCACCGCGTGGCCGGCTTCTTCAACGAGATGTGCACCAGTTACGCCAGGATGCTCGCGGACGCGGTGCTGCCGCACAACGAGGTTGCAGAGCTCTAGTGGCGTTGCATGCATGGCTGCCTCTCTAGTGGCTGAGGGCGAGCGTGTCTTCACATCCCGCGCGCGCATCCAGAGCGTGGCGGCGTAGAAGCCTTCCCTGTCGCCCTTGCCTAGGCCGTAGAGCCTGAGCGCGGTGCGCACGTCCTGGGACCAGGTGACATCGAGGAGTGAAGCCACGTCTGCCCTTGTGAACAGTCAGCGCCATGCTGGCGATGCCACGTAGGCTTATGGACCTTAGTGACATACTTAAACAACTTTATGGTGCCAAAAATATATTTTGAGAGTTCATGAACCTAAGTGACACCTCCATACAAGTTCAAGGATCTACCATGCATTTAACTCTTGTTCTTAATACTTGACATGCGTACAACTACATCCAGTAATAAACATAAAATATTAGTATTTAATACTTTATATAAATTCAATAGCTAAGTCCCAAGGTGTAATTTTGTATCTAAACATGGAATGAGTTTATAATGTTTTCCCTTTTCTATTCACAATCTGAATTTTCTGGACTAAATAGAGGAGTTCTTTGATGGGTCTAACGTTTCAATGGAACGTAAAATCATATAATGGTTAATTTTTTTTCATGTATAGTCAAAAATAAAATCAGTGAATGCGAAACATTTTACTATAGCCTCGAGTCTAGCAAAAAAAAAAAAAAAACCCTGCAAGCAAGTTCGGAACATTACCAACTGTTACACTTAAAAAGAAATATGAAAAAGAAAAAAGAACTGGTCAAATCATGCATAGCACGTTTAATAAAATAACAAATCATGAAACAACTATAAAAAAGCAAGAATTCCCACTGTTCCTGGTTTCAAAATAATATTTTCGATTATCTCAGAAAAGTCCATGATGAAATGTAGTAGAACATAAAAAATGCAACTTAAAGATGTTAAAAATGGCATCCTAAAAATGCCTCTTGTTGTAACAAATATAAAGCCCTGGCTAATTATATATGTTCATAGGCAAGAAGTGTGTCAGATATATAGAGCATAAAAGATACGGTTGTAAGGTCAATTGACAAAGAGAACAACTCTTTCCGGCCAAACAAAAAGTTTGTAAAGAAGTTTTTTTTTAAGGAAGTTTGTAAAGAAGGGTTTACCTTCCATTGCCCACTATCCTTCCTAAAACGAAACTGTTAGAGGAATGGGATACAAACATCTTGATGATTACAGCAGTTTCCATGCAAGCAATTGTATTGCAGCAAGACAACATGGTTGGATCTAGTTGATTATGCATTTGCTTCGCAGGGAAGCGTTAACAACACAAAGTTAAAATGAACTTCAACCATCGGAAGCCGAGTAACTCTAGCTTTAACTAATGAAGTCTTCAGTGATGCACACTCAGATCATCTCGAGATCAGAACATGAGATTAATATTTTTTTTCCACGCACCTCGTGATATGATTCGACACATATAGCTGGAAAGCTCGGGAAGTGCACTCGTGCGCGTCATCGACTAAATATTATAAGCACATTAAGATAATCTAGTGTTGAATAAAACAGTGAAATCTTTGTCATCCTCTCATGATGGTGATTAATTAAAAGGGATTGGCCTAGGTGTAGGTCCGTTCTCCCCCTTGACTTTGACCGAAAAAAAAAGAAAAGAAAACTCACTTGAATTTTCTGTAAGCATTTCAACCACTGTAATTTCTTAGCAGCATCCGATGTGTTCTCGCTGCTGTAATCCAGATGCATGCACCAACTAGTTTCATGGCAGATCTCAAATTCATGCAAACAGTACAGTCTAAAGTAAATAAAAACAGTAACTGGGGGTATATTGTGTACAACAAAAGAGCAAATTCAGATGCTATATCACTAAATATGGTTATAGGTGTCTGGTGTATTCATTTGGGAAGAGGAACCAACTAAGCAGCATTTGATCATGTCATGTCAGGGATGTTAAGCTAAGCATAGTAAACCAATCTGACCAGATCAAATTGGTGTACTCTTGCTCAGTTCAAGTTAGCAACAAACAACTAAGTCAAACATGTTAGTCAAGTTTGGAAAAAACAGGTACGCAAAACAAGACAATAGTCCAACAGTAAAAAGGCAATACTAATAACGCAGGCAGCAACAAAGCAGCAAAAATCTCAATAGATTCGAAATTTGCTGCAAAGAACCAGTCATGATCCACTAAAACCCTGTGATGGAAAAGGAACCGCTATCGGCGGAAAAAAAAAGAAAACTATGAATTTTGAAGAACTGTACCGCTGAGAACTTGGATGGAGAAGAACTGCCATGTTTTAAGGCTAAAGCCTTGAAGGATGGAACATGCAACTAAAACTGTTTGCCTTTCAACCACCACTATTTTGCTGTGACAGTAATAGGACTCATAAATACGAAATAGTGTAACAATTCTAACTAATCATGTAGTCACTGTACTCAACCAAATAAGCTTCATTCCATGGTTATTTTTTTTCTAAGGAACACGACAGATGAAACCTTGCAATAGAATAAGATTTACAATTTAATCTGCCTGGCTGGGTTTTGGAAAATCCAGCATCAAGGTTTCTGATAGAGGTGGTGAGCACGGACTCAGTGTAAGATGAAAAAAAATGTTAATTCCTCTTGCAGACCAATTTCCAAGTAAGCTATCTAAAGTCTAATCAGATGATTCAGATTGTAAGTTTATAGTCTCATAATTTAGGATGACCTCCCACATGATACACCCCCTGATCATTATATGTATGTTTGAATTGAAAGCGTCGAAAGTTTTGAATATTCAATGTCTCATAACTAATTTCAGGCCACCCTTTGACTCCATTAAGGGCGTACCCAGTGCAGAGAGCTCCCGCTCTGTGCGGGGTCTGGGGAAGGGTGTTCCTTACCCTCACCTGTGCAATACGAGGAGACCGCGACTTGAACCCGGGACCTTCCGGTTACAGGTGGTAAGACTCTACCGCTTGTACCAGGCCCGCCCTTCACCCTTTGACTCCATTATTCCAAGAAAATTGTACTGAGTCCTCTTCCTTGAGTCCCTACAACTAGCTACAAGTTCCCATTCCCAAAAGAATACATTATTACTTCAGCAGAAAATAATATTGTGCAGTAATATCATCTAGCTGGAGCATCTCTGCAAAAGAGTAGTGAACTATGTATCACCGATACTTCACCAGCCATACCCATATCTGATATTTAAAGAAGGCAATATTTTCTCTATATTACCATAGTGTTTACATGTTTGAGGGGGGAAAATTACTATAGTGTTGTTTTTCAGACTAGCGTATCCCCATACCGGTGAGAATCTTAGTGTTGACTCCTTTGTGGGTCGTCTCCATTATCATTGGAAAAGATTGAGAACTGAAGATCTCATCAACTCGCATCAGGTGAAGTCAACGAAATGCATTTATTTCACAAAAGCCTGTAAATGAACTCAGATAGTCAACCAAATTAAGAAATTTTACCACTTTCTGTTCTAGGGATGCTGAGTCAACTAATAACCGTATGACAGATGATAGCTCAGAAGATCTCCAGATACGCTGATTGAAATTAGACCAGGTGAGGTAATAAGCTTACGCATTTCCACTAAGGAATCGCAAGATCGAGATCTAACATTTCATCTATCATCTGATCCCTGACAAGTATGAGACGAAGTTTCTTTACATGGGATACATCAACCATTTCCCACCAACAATTTCTTTATCGGAACAGATATCTATGCAACATAACAAGCAAAGTTGCAGTAAGCAGGACTTAGTGGGGATGGTGCTAATAAGTACTGATTCAAGGAAAATGGACAATATCTGTGCATATGACATTCAAATATTATAACTTCAAAGAAATTAGAGCTTTACACAAAGGTAGATTATCCCAGTACATCTTCTGTAACAAAAAAAAAAAGGTGTGTGAAGATATTGATCATTTCGTGTCACAAGAGTCAGGATTAAAATGCTTTAATAAAAAGGCTTTTATAGGTGAAAAACTTGCTCAACTTTGAACACTTGAATTTTTATCTCGAACACGCAAAAAGTCACAGGTACATGGAAGATGTAACCAAAGTCTGCACATAAGAAACGGGACATAGATATCAGCATGGAAGTCCAAGCCCAATGGACCTGTCCATGTCAGGTCACTGGCATTTGAAAGCCATGTCCTGTAGAGATCGGCATCCTTGCCTTCTCCAGGGCAAGACAAAGACTAACTACTCTGAACTGAGCTCGTCATCTCAACGCCTATGCATGTTTTAAGGACGACGAGTCTACGACACAACATGACAAGTGGGCCAAATGTTACACATCCACAACCCTAGTTAAATCCCGAAACCAAACTGTTGCACATCCATGACTCCCAATCCGGTAATCCTACTACCCCCGTGCGGCGGCATTTCGTCGAACAGTTAGCAGCCAGCAAAAAAAATCTCCAGAGCAACGCTTACCTTCACCAACGTTTCCAGTTTTCACCACGATCGCTGCGCTACAACTGATGGGCGTAGGGATTTCGCCGTCTGAGCTTGCGGAAGAAGGAGACTCCATGAGCGCCGGCGCCATCGGGCAGGTAGCGGAGGCCATGAAGGCGGCTCTGTTTCTCCTCCCGTCAGCGGACAGTTGGGAAGTGGGATTCGTGTGATGTCGGCCTCTTGGTTACTGACAGATGGGGCCACCTGTCGGTCGAACAGGTGGGACCGAAAATGCGCACGGCGCGTAACCAAACCAAGGAACAGTTTTACAGAAAGACCCCTCCCTTGGTTCTCTCCACTCTCCAGGGGACCTAGCTGCTGATTTCCTCGCCGTCGCCTTTCCTCCGGCCATGGCGAGCGGTGGCAAGCCTGCTGCCCCTCAGCCACCTCCCGCCGCGCCCTCCTCCTCCGACCGCGCGCTGGAGTCAGTCCATTTCTCCTCGGGAAACCCTCGCATCGAGGAGACCCGCGGCGTCGTCGTCCTCCACCCCGACCCACCCGCCTCCTCCTGGTCTCATCTCCCGGTAAGCCACGCCTGATTGGGATTTCCGTGGATAGGGTCTAGTGACATGAACCTGACCTCCACGGTTGGCTCGCCCGTGTGTATTTGTAGGTGGGGAGGAAGCCGCGGGTGTGCGTGCTCGCCGTGCCCAACCACATGACCTACGCTGACTTCTGCCGTTTCTGCGGTGCCTTCGTCCCCCACACGCTCGAGATGCGCATAGTCAGGTTACTCACATTGCCTGATCACTCCTGTTATGCTTTGCTTACCCTTTATATCATATGGTTGCGTGCTTCCCTAGAGACCCATTGATCCAATTGTACAATCTGAGTAGTTTCAATAGTTGGGTCCGAGTTAATTTGCTGGTTTAGTTTCCTTTATGTTGTGCTCTGTTCTATTTGTAATACGGGAACATCCAAATTGGCAAACTCTTGATGTGTTCGTGTGATCTCCATGTATGTGGATTTTAGTATTAATTGGTGGTTGTGTTGCAGAACTGATGGAGCAGAGGACCAGTACAGTGTTCTTATAAATTTCGACACTCAGAGCTCCACAGACAGCTTCTATAAGCACTTCAATGGGAAGCAGTTCTCTTCGCTGGAGGTGTTGATTTCTTTTTACTCTGCAATTTAATATTGTGTTTTCTCCTGATGATGTGATTAAATTTTACAATGATTATTGATTGGAGGTTTATGTGGTACAGGGGGGTGTTTGCCATGTCCGTTTTGTGGAAGATGTGCACTACACTCAATTGATTGAGCATGCACAAACCTCGGTCACAAACTTGGCTGAGCAACCCACGTGCCCAGTATGTCTTGGTATGTCTAGCTGTCTTGAACAACTATCAGTTTTTCAAAATCGATTGGTAGAGTGTTCTGTTTTGTTTGATTATTGAAACTTCGAAAGCTTGTAGCCTATCTTTTTTTTTCTCTTGTATTGCACTGAAATGGTTAGAAATGTTCGGTACCGTACGTTTGGAATCAAGTCATGATTCCTGCTTGTACAGTCATATATTCTCTGGTTGATGGAAAGAGAACGTGTGTGATCTATGTCAAGTTAGATGTACTCGAGCAGTGGTGGAGGGTGAACCAAGATTAAGGAGGGGCAAATTGAAAAGTCTACTGCTGCTCCTAGCTACCAAAGCTTTTCAGATATGACTATAGATGCAGTCTATAAGCATCTATGAAATTACAGTCTACCAAAGCTAGGATTAATAGGTACCAAAGCACAAAGGAAGGGGGGGGGGGGGGGGGGGGGGAGGGGGGGGAGGCCCAGTTTTGCCTCCATGAGCCTCCGCCCCTGTACTCGAGAAGTGAGACCTGATTTTCTCACATGTGCATTTGCTATCTCTTTATTCATAAGGAAAACTTGGGCCATATTTTAAGTTTGTGCATGATAATGTGGCTATTGAATTTTGAACCCTGGTTCCAGTTTATTCATAGTGATATATTGTGATTTGTAGCTAGCCTCCCTGTGTCTTTGTCCTATTCTTAATTGATGACAGAAGGTTTATCCATGCATAGGAATACTTGAATTTAGGGTTTTTCAAACATATCATCTGTTAAACTGGCTTACTATAATGTAGGGTGCTTAGTTTTCTTTTGGGAGATTTCTCTGTTTTTTTCCTTTGGCAGTGCATAGTACATGAAACTTTGTGTTATTATTCCTTTTTATGTTCACTTTGCTTTATAGAGGCTCAGTGCCATGCATTTTTATCAGCTCTCTAGTATATTTCAGCCCAAACAAGATGGTGTTTGAAGATTATTTTGATCACATCATTTATTTGTTTCAATCTTTAAATAGAACGACTTGACCAAGATCCTGGAGGTATTCTCACAACAATCTGCAACCATTCTTTCCACTGCTCGTGCATATCAAAATGGACAGACTCCTCATGCCCGGTAAGTGACTGAGATGATTTAATTGGTTAATGTGTTTGTTTTATATTAGTTTACTAATTGCAGTACTGTGTGCTGATTGTATCATTGCCACATCTGTATTTAAATTCAAAATGGAAATATGAAACTCAGCTATGCTATTGGTGCCTATGGGAATATCTTTTATCACCAAGCTAGCAGTATTTCAAATTTGTACATTCAGCAATTCTTTCTTTCATTTTGCATTTGATAGTGGATGGATTGGATTTGACCTTTGTTAATAGTCTTTTTTCCCCTGGCTTTAGGAAAAAAAAACATAGTACGCCATTCGTTTACTCTTGTTGGCAGCTTGGCATTTGTGTTTACATTGAAAGTATCTTTCAGGTCTGTAGATATTGTCAGCAGCAACCAGAGAAATCCATGTGTTCTATTTGTGGAACTTCGGAGAATCTTTGGATATGTCTAATCTGTGGCCATGTTGGCTGTGGAAGGTCAAATATTTCATGTTTATTCTGGCAATTGTGAATTTATTAAATAACTTATTTGATTTAATTGCTGGTCATATTCACAGGTACAAAGGTGGACACGCTATTGAACACTGGAAGGAAACTCAACATTGTTATTCACTTGAGTTAGAGACACAGAAAGTTTGGGACTATGCTGGGGACAACTATGTCCATCGGCTTATTCAGTCAAAAACAGATGGAAAGCTAGTTGAGTACAATTGCCATGGTGATCACACAGCAGAGAGCACGTGTGCACTATGCAGTGGTGATACCGCAATGAATGAAGCTCTACTGAACAGTAAATTTGAAGCTGTAATGTGTTTAAGTAAAGAATTTGTTTTGTTAACTATCATCAAATAGCATCCTGATAAACTTCTATACCTTGCATTACAACATTGACTTCCCCCTATTTTAGATTGTTGAAGAGTACAATGATCTCGTCACATTTCAACTTGAAAAGCAAAGAAATGTAAGTCCATACGCTATCGTGCCTTTTTTAAATGATGTTTGCTATCTGCTACTGTAGTATTGTATATAAAACCATGTGTTGTTTATTTGGTTTTCGTGCTAATGTAGTACTATGAGTCACTTGTACTAGAAGTCAAAGAGGAAACTGAGAGAGAAATTTCTGCTGCTACTGAGAAAGCCATGAGCATAAAACTCCAAAAGTTGGAAGCAAAGTTTGACAAGTTTAGGGAAGAGAAAAGATTTCTTGATGAAGTAAGCGAGTACTTTACTATATGCTACAGCTACATCTAAATGTTAGTGCTTAAGAATTTGTGTTATCTGAGGCCTTCATTTGTATTAATTGTTTGGATTGTGTCCTTTTTCTCAGGTTAATGGCAATCTTGTCAAGAATCAGGAGATGTGGATTGAAACGATACAAAAAGCACAAGCAAGGTAGTTTCTTTGTTGCATTTGAAATAAACACAGAACCAATCTATTAAATAATGCTTCTTGTTTGATGAAGTCCTATATTATTTTTATTTAAACTAGAGAATATGGATCAACAAGATATGCATACTGTGCTTTTGCTGCCTCCCTAATAACTGATCCTAATATTTATGTCCACAAATGCTTTGGACATCTCAATTTGGTATAGACCCACTAGCTTCCATATGGTTTCATGAGTTATGAGCGATAAAGTTTTTTTTCTTTCTTTCTTTTGGTCATTTGTTAGAATGTTGTTCTTTGGTCACTGTTCCAGGTGTTGAACACTATGATCATACCAATTTAGAGACTAGAACATACACTTATTATGGCTTTTATCTAAGTTGGTGTAATTCTGTTTCAGGGAGCAAGCTGCCCTTAGATTAAAAGATGAGAAGATTGAAAAACTTCAAGAAGAGGTTAGTATGTTTAAAGCAATGTCTTTTCCAGAATGCGTAATATATTTTCATGTTCTGCTTTGTGTCATTTCAACCAATGGTCTGCTGTGCAGAATGTGTGATGGCTTGGCTAACTAATCTGTTGGTCTCCTGTAACAGCTAAGAGGTTTGATAGCCCATTTCGAGTGCGAAAGTGCCATTGCACAAGCTCGAGATTCGTTCTCAAGTGATATACCAGGGGACATGATTCTTCCGATAGCATCAGAATCATCCTCGAGCGGTGGTGACCCTGTTGGTGGCACTAGAAACGGGAAGCAGAATTGAGCTTTGACACCACAAGCTGCACCCTTTGTAAAGCACGTTTGACTGTTAGGGGCCTAGGTATATTCTTGCTTCCAAACCCACACCCTTTGTATGTTCAGTTAGGGTAACACACACTTGTCATTGGTCAGCTCACTGCCCCTCGAATCTATTGTCATTAGCCGCTAGTAGTGTGGTGGTATACTTGTGTCACAGAGATTCGTATCATCGTCTGTGTCACAGAGATTCCACGGCAGGAATTGCAAAGTTTTGAATAGTCTGGGTGAAGCAGTGATATCAGGAAGTGCAAATTAACACTTCAGCGCATGGTTTCAGTTCCTTATCCTTATAACCTACGTTAATGGTATAACAAGTCATGTTTGACTGTGACACCTGCCTAAAGTTTCTCCGCTGAGAGTATACGATCGTAAATTTTCAGCCGGAACAGTATTTTTCTCTCACATGAACCAACCAGCAGGACTTCTCCACGAACCAGCCCAGCCTGCCGAACAGGGGTGCTGGTACAGTTGTGAAGCGTTTCCCCCCTGCGTTAACGTGGGCTGACTTGCCCGTTAGTCTTTTGTTGCTGGGTTTAGCTTATACCATGGGGAAGGGGAACGAATGATTGATTGATACCTTATCTTCTTCTGACGGATAGATGTGCCTTGATGTTTTGATGTCGTCAAGTGTTTCAAACTTTGATTACACATTACTCTACTTTTTATATGTTGATTTTGAGTTTTCACAAGTGTTATGGATAGAGTTGTCTTGAAAAATACTTTGATAAAAGGTATACATTTGATATATTTTCTAAATGTATACTGTGATTAAAAATAGCTGTCAAACTTTGAAATGGTTGGCTTTAGACAACCCTAAAACATTGCTTATTTGTCATTAAAGGGAGGACCAATACGATTTATGAATCCTGTGCTTTTTTGACCTGTCCCTTTTTCCCTCTAATAATACTGTTAATAAGGACAATTTGAGTTGCCTAACTGAGTTTGGCGCCCTAAGATCCGGTTCTTGTTGACTCCGTGCACAAATTCCCCCAGTTGAAATTTGCAAAATTTTGAGCAAGTTTTGTTTGGCCTCGATTAACGTATACCATAGGATTGGCCAAAACATTGCACGACGACGTAGTACACAAGACAGGAGACACTATCCTCTATCCAAACTTGAGTGACCATCCAATGGGCGCCGTATTGTTAAGGTGGCCAATTTTTTACATCAAGAAAAAATAAATCATTTAAGTTGCGCTGGCCACGCTGGCATCCGCGCCGCCACCTCCGCCTCCTGTCCGGTCCCAGCAGCATGTCCTTCTCCGTCCCTCCCTCCCCTACTTAGGCCTACTTTGGCAACAGGTGCTTATTAGCCCGGGGACAGGAAACCCCCGATGGAATTTTTTTTGAACTTCTTCTTCCCGCCTCTTCCCAGGGCAGGTAACCACGGGTGGGGAAAGTTTCCACGTTGTCCTTTGGCAACAGGCTGCCGGCGTAGGGAAAACTAAACTGTACTGTACTGAACTGAATTGAAACACAACACAAGACTAGAATCGAGCTGCAGTTCAGACAAGGAAAACGAACGAGAACACTGCTTAGCTTAAGGTCCAAACAAAATAAACAAACTGTTGCTGTAGCAAGAAGCTGCAGTGGAGAAAAGATTTGTCGATCTCCACTGAACTGCAGTTTCAGTAACAATACAGGGCATAGCAGTACACCTCCAGACCTCCCAAAATCAACATAAACCTAAACTGATTGATACAAAAATTTAACCAATATTATGGTCCTCCAGTTCATACACACCAATATTACATAGATGCTTGTAGCATAAAAAAATTGACAAATAGTAGCTGTATGTATATAAAAATCGACAGACAGGAGGAGCGAAATCTCGCTATGAGCTTGAACATTTTCTCAGATGCTTGTGATGAAGGGAACAAACTTTTTTTCGCTAATCATGTGTTGCTTCCACCAAGTCCTCTACAAGTAACACAAAGGAAATGGTGAGTTACAAGGGAATACGCAGCTTACAAGAATATGCAGCAGAACAATGTAGTGTCATGCTTGCTACACATTTCATATCATGAACTGGTGAGTTGCATTCATCTCCCTTATCTCTCTACACATGAAATGGACAAAACAAACAGACTCACTCACCTCTCTATCACAAGATAAAAAAAGGCCGAGACATACTGTACATATAGCAAGATCTGTACTACAGAGAGAGAGCTATGAGCAAACCTAGCAAAATGGACAGGAGTAGCAAAATTCCAACACCATAGCATGAATACACCAGCGACAAGGACTGAGCGACATGTACTACAGCTCCTCTACAAAACCAGAGGCATTATTTTTATAAACAAAAGAGGCTACTTGCAAATAAGATAAACAGGGGAATTACAAGCATTTTATATAGAGTATGCCAAGTTAAACAGAACAGGCTACCTGTATAAGTAAGTTAATTAAATACTCACAGGCAGCCAGACCAAGGACATCTTGGGTGGTATCTATAGGATAATAAATTACGTTTAAATAAAAAAATAAATTCATTGATTTTTTTATGGAACACGTGAGGGCCGGAAAATAGCAGATGGAAAGATATGCTGGTTTTTGGACTTACCAGGAAACGTACTGTTTCGGACTCTAAACAAACAGTACGAGACGTGGCCCTGGAGGAATCTTAAATCTACAGACGGGACTATTAATTAGATTAGATTGGCTTCACGTGTCTATGCTATTTATTAGATTAGATTAGATAAATACCCGTGAGTTGCAAGAGAATAAAATAGTAACACCATTATGTAAGTATGAATGTACTAGTTATCTAAAAAAACGATGCTTCAAGCATGACACTATTCTAACGATTATGCTCACCGTATTATTCCGTGCACAAGAGTTGAGACTAAACAGAAGATGATGAGACTGGACTAACGTCCCTAGTTAGATAGAGTAGAGATTAATAGTGCCGGCCCTAGTTAAATCAAAACAGGCCGAGGCATGCATTTACTGCGAAGTACACTGACTAGACTCTACGTGCATGTACTGCGAAGTTGCAATGACTAGACTCTCTCACTAATGACTTTGGGAGGGGCGCACATGAGATGGGTAGGACACTGACGGACTATGCATGCTTGTTACCCGCAGGATTTTACAGGACTAGGAGACCAATCTACAATATTTCGTGGAATTTTGGATAATACTATTTAGTGCCGGGGACTTCCTTATCGCTCGTATTCCTGCACTACTAGTAGTACTAATAGCATTGCTATGGCCATTGACGGTCCTGTTTTGGTGCATCTGGCTGTTCTACGTGCTCGGGCCATTGGCCTGTGCAGGGATCTCGTCATGGCGCATAGCGAAGCTGAATCACGGTTATCACATGGATGGGACTGACAGCATGGCAGACATGATGGCAACACTGAACATATTCTATTCACTTATTATTTTCCAAGGCGCCATGTTCTTGGTATTGCTACTACCTATGTACATCTACGAGGCAAATGTGGTCAGACGCCTCCAATCACTGGAGCAGCTGTCAGAGAAGTGGGGCGAGGATGCCATCGGCAGGTACATTTCTGATATCAGCGCGAAATGCAGGAAGGATCCTCTATCCATCAAGGGCATGGACTTGATCAAGTACGGCGCTGTGTTGCTGGATTCTGAATCCCAGGAGGACTACCAGTATGGTGCAAGGCTACTCGGCGCCTTCGTTAACAAGGGGGAAGATCTGAGCTGGGTGTTGCTTCCCTCAAGACACAGGATTCAGAGACTGATAGATTCACTTATGATAAGCAGCAGTAGCCGCCGCCACCTAGATGAAGCCAGTGTTCAATTCACTTATGCATTTAGATCCTACTAGTATTTGGTAGTGTTGCCATGTAAAACTGGCAAGACATTCCTTCAAAAAAAGAAACAAAAAACTAACCAGACTTGAGAATTATGGAGAATTAGATTTGACTTGTTTCCCATTTTTCGAAATAAGTGCTGGTTTTGATAAATTTGTCAAATTATATACTGGACAAAACATGATATTCTCAGCATGCTACTACAAGCACATCCAATGAGTAAAAGGTACACATCCAAGTCGCAGAAGCTCAAACTTGGGAGGGACAAGGAGGAGGGAGGAAGGACTCACTGGATCTTGGGCCGAGGCAAGGCGGCCAGGCGGGGGCAGTCACGGAGCAGTGGAGATTGAGCCGGTGCGGTCCGGTCGGCGGGCGGCGGCGTCACTGGATAAGCTTCACGCAGCCGGGCGTTGAGGTGGCGACGGCAGCCCCAGGATCTACAAGAAAGAGAAGAGAGGATGAGACCCGAAACCAGATAAAACATGATATTGTTGGGAGAGAGGAAGGGCTCACCGGTTCTTGGGACGAGGCAAGGCAGCCAGGTGGGGGCAGCCACGGAGCAGGGGTGGAGATCGAGCCGGCGCGGTCGCATCTGCGGGCGGACGGCGGTGGCGGCAGTGGCACTGGATCAGGCTCTGAGGCGAAACCCTAGCGGAGGAGAGGCGGCGAGAAACAGTCTGAGAAGAAAACCGAAACCCTAGCGGAGGAGAGGCTCTGAGTAGGCGGGCTCACCGTTGGCGTGAGCCGAAGCAACGAGAAGGCGGAGGAGAGGCGGCGATGGGATGCCGGGGCGATGGCGGCGGCCTCGCGACTAGCGGCTACGCGAGCGGAGGAAGAGGCGAAGAGCTGCGCGAGCGGTCGGCACGGGGAAACCCTCTCGGCCTCATCACTCGTGGATTTCTTCCGCGCAGAAAACGAGAGGAAGCGGGCTGCGTTCCTCGGGTTGGTGGGCTGCCAAAGGGCGTAAACAGTTGGCCCAGGAAGACTGGCACGGGGCAGATTTGGCCCAGGGAAAACACCGGAATCCCTCAGGAAATCTGGGCTGCCAAAGTAGGCCTTAGGGGGCCGTTCGATTAAGCATTCCCGGCCTAGAACGGCCGGAAACATTTCCAGCCCTGAAACAGTCTCAGGCCATTCCGGGCTGGAAACGAGCGGGGCCTTAACCAGCTCGCCTCCTGCTCTAAACCTTCGTCGACTCGTCGTGTCGTGCGTGCCCACCTTAACCAGCAGCAAGCAAGCTAATAGTAATAGTCAGGCAGTCAGCTAAGAACCCAAGGCTACTGCTACTGCTAGTCATCAGTCATCGTCAGACCGTGCTTGCTGTTTGTTTGGGACGGAGCCGATGGTAATGGAGGCGGCGGCGTCACTGTCGTCGTCGTTGTGTGTGCTGCGGCACAGGCTGCGCACCACCGTGTGCTGCTTCGGCGGCGGCAGCGGGGGCCTGGCCGAGCGGATGCGGTGGCGCCGCCGCACGGGCGCCGGGGACCTCCGGTACGACCCGCTCAACTTCGACGAAGGCGACCACGGAGTCGACGGCGACGAGGACCGCGCCGGTGGCCGCGCTCGACGCCTTCCTGTTGTCCTCGCAGCTGGTCACGCGGTCACGCGGAGGCCGGGGCCCGCCGTCGTCGAGGCCGCGTAGCCGCAGCGTCTGGCCTGAACGCCGTGAGAGTTCGGTGATCGATGGCTGATGAGTGATGAGACTGAGAGTGTAGAGCACCTGTGTGCAGACTGCAGAGTGTGTATAAATGATGATGATGCGTTCATCCCCGTTTTGATTCTACTGCTTTTGGACTAGCCAGCTGAAGTCATGTTTTTTTTCTAAGATCCGGCGGCTCCCGAGTTCATCCCCCTTTTGATTCGACTGCTTTTGTAAGAAGCTATTTTTAGGTTCTTTTTAGAGGATTTATGAAATTTAATTTCACCTGCCACGTTACTGTGGCGTTACTGTTGCACTACGGCGTTGAAATATAAACCTGGTCTGGACGGCTTTGCCAGCTTTTTTTTTTATATTAGATAATAGCTGGGTACATCAACATACTACATACACTCTATAATACAATACATATATTCAGAAACTGATTTTCATTTTCGCCTTGTTATCACCGTCCGCAAAGAAAAGTCGCCATGCCGTCGCGTTGGTGAAGTTGCTGACGTCGTAGTTAGTTGTCGCCCTCGTCTTCAACAGAGCCGTCATGAAGAAAACGATCCCACCCTGCCCCCTCGCCGTCGTCGAAGAGGAGATAAATCTCCAATACCAAAAAAATTTGACATGAAGAGACTCTAGCACTAAGGACTCAATTTACTAGAAAAACTTATTAAATATGATGGATTCCTACCCCCTTCAGCCTCCGGTGAAATACCAGAGGGGAAGGGAGAGGGACCAACGGTGGTGGAAGACGGGAGCGACGGTGTCGGCGGCGCTTAGGACGAGTGCGAGTCGCGACTCATCACATCGGCTTTTCCAGCTTTTGCTACAGTAGCAAAGCGGTAGCCACATAAAACCTTGCAAAGAGGCCCGTACATGACATGCTCCACCGTAAGAGCCAGTTGCCATGCAAAAAGAGAGACCTTAGATTTAGTTAGAGAAGTGGAGAGTAAAGTAGAAGAATTTGATCCCTACTGTGGAGAAGTGGATAATTGGACGATACCATTCATAGTTTTTTTATTCATACCATTACAATTTTACAAGTTTGAAGATACATCATTATAATTCATCTATTTGGAGAATTGTCATTATAATTTCATCTCTCCCTCTTCCCTGCCATTTTTATGTCTGTCATTTTCTACGTCTCTCTATATGGACCCACCCACCTCCAGGCACCAATGCTTAGAGGAAGACGTATGGGCGTTATGTCTCGGTCTCCTCAGGTAGAACAAGCCCGCCCGTGGCGGCCAGCGCGCGAACGGAGCGGCAGCGCAAGCCCGATGAGCGCCCGCGGTGGCCTGCGCGCGAGCGGCGCGGCGGCGAGCCACGAGGCGGAGAGCGCGACGAGCACCCACAGCGACCTGTGCGCTAGCGGGGTGGCGCCAAGCACGTCGAGCACCCACGGCGGCATGCGCTCGTTGCCGCTCTTCCTCCTCATCGTGGCCACAAGCTCGTCTCGCTCGTCGCTCTCGACTCCGACGACGATGCTTTCGACGAGGAGGAGGTGGCGGTGCAGGAGTGGGCCCTAAGCAGGAGCTCATCGACGAAGACAGCCCCTGTGCCGCCTCCCCGCACGCACGTGCACGTAGCTCGCCACACAGCGCCAGCGAGCTCTAGCTGAGCGCCTGAGCCGCTGCGTGCCACATGCCCTGCTGTAGCTTGATGACGTCGTGCCTATGTCATATACTTTCTTTTTCTTTTCCTCTTGAAAATAAAACAAAAAATACATGAATACCTTTACTCATCCTCGTCACCACGGCCAAGAAGACGAAAGCAGGAAGCGGAGCACTTGCTAATGGAGAAGAAGCGGATGATGGGTGCCGTGACACGGTTGTCTGGATCCACAACGCGCCGAACACTACCTCCGCCACGAGTCCGCGACCACGTCTCTGCAGCGCATATACATGGAAACGAACGCGTCCTACACGACGACCGATGCCCAGCCTCAACGGTTCACCTACGACGGACCACGGCCACAGCACGGCCGCAGCACGGCGATGATTTTGGACTTGGCAGACAGCCGCGGCACCGGCCGGACGCCCAGAGACAGATGATGGCGATGGTGACGTCGGCTGGCACCGTGCGGCAGCCACCACCGTGCACCCGCCTTGTCGGTCCCGGGATGTTCGCCAATGACCACGGGTCCACCGTGCACCTGCACAACAGCCATGGCTACCTTGGCTCATTCCGCTTCGGTGCCGACAGCGCGGCGCAGTACTCCGCGCGGTATGTGGAGACGACGGCGAAGCGGGAGAAGCACAACGCGGGCGGCTGAAAGCTCTAGTTTGGTTTTGGTTAATTAATGAAACCCTAAGTGCTAACCTAGTTTATCAAAGTGATTATGAGATAGGTAGCACTACTCCAAGTGATGAAGCAATGACGAAGATCATGACGATGGTGATGGCATGGTGATGATCAAATGCTTAAACTTGGAAAAGAAGAAAGAGAAAAACAAAAGGCTCAAGGCAAAGGTAAAAATTATAGGAGCCATTTTGTTTTAGTGATCGAGACACTTAGCGAGTGTGATCACATTTAGGATCGATAGCCGTACTATTAAGAGGGGTGAAACTCGTATCGAAATGCGGTTATCAAAGTGCCACTAGATGCTCTAACTCATTGCATATGCATTTATGATCTAGTGGAGTGCTAACACCCTTGAAAATGTTTGTGAAAATATGCTAACACATGTGCACAAGGTGATACACTTGGTGGTTGGCACATTTGAGCAAGGGTTAGAAACTTCACCGGCGGAGTGTCCGCCCGTAAAGTGCAGACAGTCCGATGGTGCCACTGGCGCTCTTTACAGAAAAGATGAAGGTCACTGAAAGTGACCAGATGCTGGTCTCGGTTGGACCGACGTGTCCGGTCAGTGGTAACAGAGGGCGCGTGTTTCGATCTTGTGACCGAACGCTAGGTCTCGGACTGACCGAACGCTGGAAGGTAGCGTCCGGTCAGAGCTGACGTAGCAGTACCGAGATCATGGAGACTGACCGGACGCTGGCTGTGTCCGGTCAAGGTCGACTGGACGTGTCCGGTCAAGATTTGCCGTCTCTAGGAGCTTACTGGAAATGACCGGACATTGGGTGTTCAGCGTCCGGTCACTTGTGGCGGAGCGTCCGGTCATGTCGTGGCCGTTGAGATCGAGCGGCTTCTGTTGAATGCAGTGTTACACGTGGCTATCATCGGGCGACCGGACGCTGGGTCCAGAGTCTGGTCAACATGACTAGAGCGTCCGGTCACCCCGATCAGTGCCCAGTGAAGGGGTACAATGGCTCTATTTCATGGGGGCTTCTATTTAAGCCACATGGCTGGTTCAAGCTCACTCTCTTGGCCATTTGCATTGACATAGCAACCTTGTGAGCTTAGCCAAAGCCCTCCCACTCATCTCCATCATTGATTCATCATCTTTGTGAGATTAGGAGAGAATCCAAGTGCATTGCTTGAGTGATTGTATCTAGAGGCACTTGGTATTCGTGTTTTGCTGCGGATTTCACTTGGTGCTCTTGGTGGTTGCCACCACGTAGACGGTTTGGTGCAGCGGTGGAGGATTGGCACGAGTTGGTGATTGTTCGTGGCCATCTCCGGTGATTGTGAGGGGATTTGTACCTTCTCCGGTGGAGCACCGAAAGGTAACTCTAGTGGATTGCTCATGTCATTGAGTTACCTCACTTGCGGGTAGATTCTTGTGGTGTCCAATCATGTGGATGAGGTTTGTGCAACACCTCTTAGCCGCCGAACCACCAAGTGTTGGTCAACACAACGGGAACGTAGCGTGTTGGCAAGCACGTGAACCTCGGGAGAAAATCAGTTGTCTCTTGCCATTTGGTATTCTCCTAGTGATTGGTTTAATATTCATCTTGTGATTGGTTCACTTCTCTACACGGCGGTATAATCACCTTACTCACTCATTTATATTCTTGCAAACTAGTTGTGGCAAGCTCTTTAGTGTAATTAGAATTGAGAGCTCGCTTTGTTATTTTAAGTTCATCTAGTGGAGCTCTTTAGAGTAGAAAGATTGAGAGCTCTTAGTGAGTAGTAACACTGCAAGTTGTGTGCCTAGTAATCATTGCAACTAGAATTGTTGGATAGTGAAAGCATCTAGGCCCCTTGTTGGGTTTCGGTGATTAATGACAATACAAGATTACTATGACTAACGTGTATTTTGTAGAGGCAATTAAGTTAGGTCATGGTAATGGAGATCGATTGGGCAATCGAGGTGGTCATGCCCCTACGATGGAAATCGTTTTGGTTTTCAAAGGATGGATGACAAGGTTAAGGATGACTAGTTCTAAATGTCGATTGGAGTTGGAGTGACACTTAGAGTAGTTTAGGACTTTGTTTTTTCCTTTGGCCGTACTATTAAGGGGGGTATGGACGGGTAGCTTGACCTAGGTGAGTCTAGTGAGTTAGGTGTGGTGCACACTTATTAAAACTAGCACTAGGTAGCTCCACAACAGCCCTATGATCCTTTGGAGCAAACTTCATTCACATATGATTGAGAGTTGAAAGTGAATGGAGAGTCAAATGCTGACTGGACGCTAGCTCCGGTGCGACCGGACGCTGGCCATAGGATCCGATCAGTTCATTTGATCAAGCAGATTGCGTTCGATGCGACCGGACGCTGGAGAGGTCAAATGACCGGACGCTGATGTCCAGCGTTCGGTCGACTCTAGTAAGGTTCCAGAGAAGGGAATCTGCGACCGGACGCGTTCGGTCAGTGCTGACCGGACCCTAGGGGTTTAGCATCCGGTCGAGTACAGTAAGGTTCTAGTGAGGGTTTAATGCGACCAGACGCATCTGGTCAGTGGTGATTGGACCCTGCCAGTGTCCGGTCAACACTTTATCACTGGTTTGCGGGTTGAACTGACCGGAGCGTTCGATCAACATGACCAGAGCGTCCGGTCACCCCGTAGAAGCTCATAACGGTTCGTTTTTCAGGCTGCCTTATAAATAGAAGCTCCACTCGTGTGTGGAGTTACTTTTGCTCATTCCAATAGCTGAGAAACACGTTTGTGAGTGCCAAGAAGAGCAAGGTCCTAGTGAGGTGATTGAGATACGTAAATCCAAGAGAGTAGCCTCATTAGTGAATCAAGAGTAGCAAAGTGTGCATCCATCGTTCTCATTAGGCTTCACGTGGTCAGGTGAGAGTTCGTGCTTGTTACTCTTGGTGATTGCCATCACCTAGATGGCTTGGTGGTGATTGAGAGCTTGGTGATCACCCGGCGGAGCTTGTGGGTGACCCAACTCAAGTTGTGAGTGGTTTTGGGTGATTCGCCACGATGGAGTGTCGAAGAATCAACCCATAGAGAGCACTTGATCCTTGCGTGGATCAAGGGGGAGCTACACCCTTACGCGGGTGCTCCAACGAGGACTAGTGGGGAGTGACGACTCTCCGATACCTCGGTAAAACATCGCCGCGTTCCTCTCTCTCTATTTACTTTGAGCATTTACTTTGAGCAATTCAATACTTGTCTTTACATTCATAGAATTGCCATGCTAGAGTAAGTTTGGAACATAGGTTGTAAGTCCGTTGTGCGTTAGTTTAATAGAAACACTTTTCTAGGCACGAGGGGTTAATTGGGCTAACCATAGGATTTAATTATTGCAAGAAAATTTAGAATTAGCCTAATTCACCCCCCCCTCTTGGGCATCTTGATCCTTTTAATTGGTATCAAAGCCTCATGCTCACGTTTTTAAGCTTAATCGCTTAGAGCAAGATGTCTCACAGGGATGGACCTTCTCCTATCTTTGAGGGAGATGACTTTCCATATTGGAAAATCCGCATGGAGGCGTACTTAGAAGCTCTAGACGTTGGTATTCTTAGAGCCGCCTCACAAGGCTTCCCAAAACCTCGGGATGCTACTAACCTACAAGGCGATGAGGTTAATTATGAAAAATGGAATGCAAAGGCTTGCAACACCATCTTTAGAGGCCTTTGCAAAGATGTGTTCAACCGTGTAAGGAACCACAAAGATGCCCATGCACTATGGTCGGATGTTTGTGCGCTCCATGAGGGAACCAAGAGTGAGCGTGAGGAACGCTATCACCTTGTGATTAAAAAGCTAAATTCATTTGAGATGCTTCCCAAAGAATGTGCTAATAAAATATATTCACGTTTGAATGTTCTTGTAGAGGAAGTCAATGGGCTTGGACTTACTCAAATGTCACCATCCGATGTTGTGAGAAAAATCTTAAGTGTCCTCCCCATTGAAAAATATGGGCATATTGTGACCGTGCTACACCAAGGTGATCTTTCCACTGCTACACCAACACAAATCTTGGGAAAGATCAATGCTCATGAGATGTACATGCACATCATGCCACAAGATGGCTCATCCTCTACCAAGAAGAAAGAGAAGGACTTAGCATTCAAAGCTAGCCAAGACAAGGGCAAAGCAAGACTTGAGTATGAGAGCTCAAGTGATGAAGAAGATGAAGATGAAAACCTTGCTCTCATGATGAAGAAAGCCGCCAAGATGCTAAAGAAGCTAAACAAGAGTGGCATCAAGTTCGACGGCAAGAAGAAGAAGTTCTTCACAAGCTCTAGAAGAAAGCCAATCTCCAAAATGGATTGCTTCAATTGTGGTGAACTTGGTCATCTAGCACATCAATGCCCCAAGCCCAAGAAAGACAAGTTCAAGAACAAGAACAAGGGCAAGAAAGATGATTCAAGTAATGAAGATGAAGATGAGAAGAAGAAGAACAAGCCATACAAGAAGAGAGATGGCAAAAAGAGGGACTTCCACAACAAGAAGAAGAAGAGTGGAAAGGCCTACATCGTCGATGATTGGCTCACGGACATTGATTCATCTAGTGGATCATCCGATGATGATAGTGACAATGAGAAGGTGGCCGCCATTGCTATTGACCTTTCATCTTCACCGCCACCATCGCCATCATCCTCTACACACCTATGCCTTATGGCCAAGGGTGAACGCAAGGTAACTAAGAGTGATGATAGTAGTGATGATGAGCAAGCTAGTGATGATGATAGCGATGATGATGATTCACCTTCATATGATGATCTTGTCAAAATACTAAGAAAATACACTAAGATCATTAGAAAGAGTAGAGCTACAAATGAAAAGCTTGATGCTAAAAATGATTCACTCTTAGCAAAGTGTGATACATTGGAAAAGGCTAATAATGAGCTTAGAGAAACTAATGATGCTATATCATCCAAACTCAAGGAGCTCAAATCTTCTAAGAAAGAGCTTAAAGATAAACATGATAAACTTGAGTGGGTGCACAATGAGCTCATCACTAGTCACAACAAGCTAAAAGATGAGTATACAACTCTTAAGATCAATCATGATACTCTTGTTATTGCTCAAGAATTTTTACCAAATGAGCCACATGATACTACTAACCATGTTGTTAAGATTGATATAGCCACATCATGTGATGATTTGATTGATGAGAGCATTGAGCAAGGATCTAGTGGCAAAGGCAAGCAAGTGGTTGAGTGCAATAACTATAATGAATATGTCAAGCTCAAGAACACAAATGAAAAGCTCATAAAATATCTTGAAGAAATGAAAAGCCATAATACCATTGTGCTAGAAACTCTTGATCATGACAAAGAGTTGATTCTTGAGAATGAGAAGCTCAAAGAAGAAAACAAGAAGCTCAAGGAAGAGAAGAAAGATGATGCTCTAAAGGAAGAAAATAAGAAGCTCAAGTTGGAGAAAGAGCATCTTAAGATTGGGTTGAGCAAGTTTGCTAGAGGCAAGCACCTCCAAAGTGAGCTACTCATGAATACCATCATGAAGATGGATAGAAGTGGCATTGGATATGTGGCAAGTGTAGAGAAGAAGAAGGCTCAAGTTCAACAACAACAATCAAAGCCAAAGCCAAAGCCAAAGAGATGTTTTGAGTGTGCACAAGAAGGCCACTTTGCTCATGAGTGTCAAACTCCATCGCCACAACCCTTACCCAAGCATGCTAGACCCTTTGCCTTCAATGCTCACTACATGCTTAGAAAGGACTCTAGTGGGAAGATGAAAGTCATGTTCTTAGGACCCCCTAACAATAATAGGCCTAAGAAGATTTGGGTGGCTAAGTCACTTGTTGAGAAGGTGAAGGGCCCTCAACAAGTTTAGATTCCTAAAGCTTGAATCTCTTGTGTGTAGGTGAACTACAAGACCGGTGGAAGTCATTGGGTTATTGATAGTGGTTGCACTCAACATATGACCGGTGATCCTCGTATGTTCACCTCATTAGATGAAGAGATAGATGGATAAGAGAAAATAATATTTAGAGATAACTCAAAGGGCAAGGTTAAAGGATTGGGCAAAGTGGCAATATCAAATGATCATTCCATCTTCAATGTGCTATATGTTGCTTCATTGAGCTTCAACTTGCTATCCATTGGACAATTGTGTGATCTTGGCTTCCAATGCTTATTCACCAAGAAGGAGGTTGTTGTATCCAAGGTAGATGATAATCAAGTGATATTCAATGGATTTAGATACAACTTATATCTAGTGGACTTTACCTCTGAAGATGCAAATTTGAAGACTTACCTATTCACCAAAACAACACTTAGGTGCCTATGGCATAGAAGACTTGCTCATGTTGGTATGAGTTCACTCAAGAAGCTTATGAAGAATGATTTGGTGAGAGGGTTAAAGGATGTGAAGTTTGAAAAGGACAAGCTTTGTAGTGCATGTCAAGCCATCAAGCAAGTTGCAAATACCCATCCAACCAAAGCTTTCATGTCAACCACAAGAGTGCTAGAACTCCTACACATGGATTTATTTGAACCAATAACATACAAGAGTTTGGGAGGTAATCTCTATTGTCTTGTGATTGTTGATGACTATTCAAAGTATACATGGGTATTCTTCCTTTATGACAAATCTGAAGTTGCATCTTGCTTCAAGAAGTTTGCCAAGAGAGCTCAAAATGAATTTGAAGTGAAGCTCAAGAAGATAGGAAGTGACAATGGAAAAGAATTTGACAACACAAACATTGAAGCTTATTGTGATGAAGTTGGGATCAAGCATGAAGTCTCCGCAACTTATACTCCTCAACAAAATGGTGTAGTTGAGAGGAAGAACCGGACTTTGATCACTCTTGCAAGAACTATGCTTGATGAATACAACACCCTCGAAGCTCTATGGGTGGAAGCAGTCAACACCGCATGTTATGCATCCAACCGCCTATTCCTTCAAAAGTTCCTTGGCAAGACACCTTATGAGTTGCTCAATAGGAAGAAGTCGGATGTCTCCTTCTTTAGGGTGTTTGGTTGCAAATGCTACATCTACAAGAAGCGGCAACACCTAGGGAAGTTCCAAAGATGTTGTGATATTGGTTTTCTTGTTGGTTACTCATCAAAGTTCAAAGCATATAGAGTATTTAATCATACCACCGGCTTGGTTGAAGAAACATATGATGTGGAATTTGATGAATCTAACGGCTCCCAAGGAGCACATGAGAATCTTGATGATGTAGGTGATGAACCATTAAGGGAGGCTATGAAGAATATTCTGGTGGGAGACATCAAGCCAAAAGATGATGTACAAGTTATTGATCAACCTTCTTCATCAAGTGTGCCACAAGATGGTGAAAAAGATGGGAGAGTAGAAAATAAAGATACTCATATCTCTCATGAGCAAATGGTGGTACAAGCACAAGATATTGATGCTCCACAACCTCCTCCTCAAGTGGTCAATAGAAGAAATACACCTCTCCTATAAGATCATCCACAAGATCTCATCATAGGGAGTCCATCAAAGGGTGTAATGACTTGATCTCAAAAACTTACTTCATTTATTGCTCATCACTCCTTTGTCTCTTGCTATGAGCCTACCAAGGTAGAAGAAGCTCTCAAAGATCCGGATTGGATCAATGCCATGCATGAAGAGTTGAACAACTTCACTCGCAATGAAGTTTGGACTCTTGAAGAGCAACCAAAAGGTACAAGAGTCATTGGAACAAAGTGAGTGTTCCGCAACAAGCAAGATGATCAAGGTGTTGTTGTGAGGAACAAGGCAAGACTAGTTGCAAAGGGGTTCTCTCAAGTTGAAGGTTTAGATTTTGGATAGACCTTTACACCGGTTGCAAGATTAGAAGCCATCCGTATCCTTCTTGCATATGCATCACATCATGAAATGAAACTATATTAAATGGATGTGAAAAGTGCATTTTTAAATGGCTTTATTAATGAACTAGTCTACGTTGATCAACCTCCCAGGTTTGAAGACCCTAGATATCCTAATTATGTTTATAGGTTGTCCAAAGCATTATATGGGCTTAAGCAAGCCCCAAGAGCTTGGTATGAGTGCCTTTGGGATTTCCTCATTGAGAAGGGCTTCACCATTGGGAAGGTCGACACCACACTATTCACCAAGAAGCTTGATGGGCATATCTTCATTTGTCAAGTATATGTTGATGATATCATCTTTGGATCATCAAATAAAGACTCGTGCAAAGAATTTGGTGAATTGATGTCGAAGGAGTTTGAGATGTCCATGATTGGTGAGCTTACATTCTTTCTTGGTCTTCAAGTCAAGCAAATGAAAGAAGACATCTTCATCTCTCAAGAGAAATACACAAAAGATCTTCTCAAGAGATTCAAGATGGATGAATGTAAGCCAATCAAGACACCAATGCCTACCAATGGACACCTCGACCTAGATGAGGGAGGTAACCCGGTTGATCAAACTCTCCACCATTCTATGATTGGTAGCTTGTTATATTTAACCGCATCTAGGCCCGACATCATGTTTAGTGTGTGTATGTGTGCTAGATTTCAAGCTAATCCTAAGGAAACACATTTAATTGCCGTAAAAAGAATCCTTAGGTATCTTAAGCACACATCAAGCATTGGCCTTTGGTATCCCAAAGGAGCTATATTTGAATTAGTTGGCTACTCTGATTTGGATTATGCCAGTTGCAAAGTTGATAGAAAGAGCACATCCGGAGGATGCCATTTGCTTGGTAGATCACTTATGGCTTGGTCCTCCAAGAAACAAAATAGTGTGGCTTTGTCCACCGCCGAAGCGGAATACATTGCCGCGGGTGCTTGTTGTGCACAAATTTTATACATGAAACAAACTTTGCTAGACTATGGTGTAGTTCTAGAAAAGGTACCTCTTTTGTGCGACAATGAAAGTGCGGTAAAACTTGCAAATAATCCGGTTCAACACTCTCGCACCAAGCACATAGATATCCGCCATCACTTTCTAAGAGATCATGTTGCTAAAAATGATATATCACTAGAAGGTGTAAGAACCGAAGATCAATTAGCGGATATCTTCACTAAACTGCTAGATGAGGCTACATTTTGTAGATTGTGGAATGAGCTCAATGTACTTGATTTTAGTAACTTCACAAAAAATTGAGCTTGTGTTGTCCCTTGCATTCATTGTAATATACAACATGTTTGATTTTTGGTAATGCATATAGGGCTTGTCTAACATGGTTAAGATAACCGCTAAAAAGCGTGTGAAGAAGCTTAACCTTGGATCAAACTTGACAAGTAACTAGATTTACTTACAAGTATTGCATATGCATGGTTGTTGTTTTTGTCGTTTTATTCCATTTGCCCTCTTATTGCCTATTTTCTTAAAAAGAATTATAGCCTAAGGCAAAATATTTTGAAAAATACGAGGGTTTGAGAGATGTCACTCACATTAGTCCCAATTGGTGTTTATTTGGATCTTATTCAAGTTGGGACTTGACTGGGAATAGGCAGCGTGAAGGAACTTTGAAGATTTGCTTGAAAAGAGTGATCGGATGCTGCACCGGACTCTGCAGTCCAGCGTTCGGTCAGTTCACAGGAGGTGAACTGCTGCTGAAGGAGTGACCAGACGCTGCGTTTATGCGTCCGGTCAGGAAGGGATCCAGCGTCTAGTTGATCGACATGGAGTACAAGGCAACTGACCGGACCCTACCTGTGTCCGGTCATGGACCACCGGACGCGTCCGGTCGTGATTCCAGAGGATTTGGACCTCTCTGGAATCGATCGGACACTGGGTGGTAGCATCCGGTCGCTACCACCGGAGCATTCGGTCAGTAGAGAACATGTAGAATTAGATCTCTTTCCCTGTTTCCTTCTCTATTACGCATGGGGTCCTCATTTAATCATAGCCATCGCGAGCGCTCTTGACCTAACCCCATACGCCGCCGCAGCTCTCCTATGTCCGAGCGCCGCACCACCGCAACCGTCGTCTCCAGCCGCCCGCGCTCACCATCGTCCATGACTGCCCAAGCCGAGCACCTCATGCCACCGCAGCCACATGCCTCCTGTCACCGAGCACCACCGTAGCCAAGCCCGTGCGCCCGGCGCTGCCAACCAGCGAGCCAGCCTCACCGTGTCACCGCGATCTGCCTATCGCGTAACCCTAGCCTCCAAGCGCCACCACAGCCGTAGTTCCCGTGCCCTACCTGGCCTCCGCCATCGTGGTTGCGCCATCCAAGCCCGCACCTGCCGTGCCCTAGCCCTGCATCCTCGCTGGTAAGGCCAAACCCTTGCTCTCAATTTGCTTTACTTGTGACCTAGATCAATTGCAAAGCACTGTTTCAAATTGCATTCAAGGCTTTTGATCAACCCTAGCCGGTTCCAAGGTTTCCCCCGCATGACACGTCTCTTCTTCTCTCGGATCGCCGGATCATCAGGTAGCATGCCCGTCGTTTCTATTTTGTACCTACATTGCTTGCTCTCATAGGGTTTCGCATCTTTTAGATATATCATATTTACTTGTATATCCATCTATTCCATCATGCAGCGAGTCAGTGCCGTTGAGGTGACAGGTGCAGTTGTCAGTTAACTCGGAGCCAAGCTCGCGAGTACGGATCGAGGCCAAGCCTTGGGAGTGTCAGTTTGATAGTTGATCTTCGTCAGCGGCAGTTCATCTTCTTGTCAGATCAGATGGCTCGCACGAAGAATGTTGGGGGTGGTCTAGGAGATGACGATTGGAGGCCCCCACCTTGCTTGCCCGTAGGAACCAAAGGAAAGGCAACGAAGCAGGTTACATCTAAGAAGCGCAAGTATCCCGACGCAGAGACAACGAGAGCAGCAACAGTCGTTGAGGCCGTAGAGCGTGCCGAGAGAGGCGATGCTCGTAGTGGTGTGGTCATCGTAGATCAGCAGCTTACACCAACACAAAGGGTAGCAGTTGAGGAGGCTGGCGTCGTCATGGTGGTCCACCTGGGACTGTCATGATGGCAGGATATTGTCTGGCTATTGAGGAGCCTCAGCCCCAGTAGGAGCCACAACAGTAGCCCCCACCAGCAGAGCCTCAGCTAGCTCAGGAGACTCAAGAGGGCCAGCAGGCCGAGGAGACCAAGTAGGCACCCCAGCTACGCCGCTCTGGTCGTACTAGTGCTATAGTTACACCGAGTCCAGCTACACAGCGTAGGGGTTCATGCCTACCGCCTAGATGACAGGGTCCGCCTCCAGTGGTACATCTTGACTTGAGGGCCGCCATGGCCAGGCAGGTTTGGCAGCTAAGGTTTGTTGAGTTTGAGGTGTGGTTCCCTCCAAGGAGGGATGAGAGAGCAGCAGAGGGTTTCTATACACCACTCTAGGAGGATTTCTACAATGCTTATCTCAACAGTGGGGCAGTGTTCAGATCTCAGCGGGTATGCAGTATTAAGTCTATTGTGGCAGCAGCAGGAGAGCATATCCACCCCTACTTATCATATTTGCTGGGACTGACAGATCTGATTGGCTGGACTGGACTGTATGTACCATCTTGGGTTCGGCAGTTTTATGCTTCGCTCTACGTTGACCCGCAGCATAACTTCATACACTTTGCATTCAACGACAGAGACTACAGGATGATGAGTTTCAGGGCCCAGGAGATACTAAGGCTATAGGATCAGTCTGTCAGATTGCATGAGGTATGTTATGGACAGCAGGAGCCTCCCAGGCGTCCTCATGGAGGGATGGTGCCCCCTACAGATCTTGTGCGCCATTGCTTCAAGGAGCCCTTTGGTAAGGGGTCAAGGAGGAACCCCAGTGACCTTACTCCTACAGCTCGAGTGCTAGAGGCCATCATCAGGAGGAAAGAAGCTTTGAATCTGATTGTTGCTTACAACCAGGGAGTCTCCAAAAAATAATCTGAACTTTATACCAATTTATCATTTATGTTGTCTACAGGAATATCCAGATGTCACCATTCGAGAAAGAAGCTCTGTTTACTGCTGCAACGTTGATTAGAAAATTGAAGAGCGAAGAAAGATAGAGCCGAGGCTTCCACTTTGGATATGATAGGTTCAGATGGTGTAGCTATGGGCACTGGTACCATCCTAAAAAATGTTCATATTTTGGGCTGTACATCACTTGTCACAGTTACGGAATTAGAGTTCAGAGATAGGAGTTTAGAAATCTTTTGTTTGTTTAGAAAACTGTTGCATATCTTGGGAGTATCATACGTGAAGCTGAGTACCACCAGTTTCTTTGTTTACTTCAAATCAACGGTGTTCACGGATGGTGAAGAACGAAGAATATGGTCTTGGTCTGTTAGAACCTGATTGTGGGTCATTTGATCAACCCAACCTATCCCGCCCAAAATAACCTGATTTAATTAGTCCATCGGATGCGCTTGGGTCATGATTTTTTACTTACAACAACTATCGGGCTGATCGTGTGTTGTAATTTTTTACTCAGATTCTGACCCGATATAGGAAAACCAAAAACCTAAAAAATAGCCTAACTTGACATGACACGTTGAGTGGATGCTAGTAAAAATTATTGACCTTATCCTTCCTTATTGATAGTAATAGAGATTTTGGCAAATAAATAAATATAAATTTCTTCAACAGCTTCTTTAATAAGATCTTTAAACATTATCATGTCTTCTATTCTAAATTTCTCGCTAGCTAAATATGAAGAGTAATGTAGCCTCTAAAGTGCGCAAAGATACAAAAAGCAATTTTTATTCAAATAACTCTTCGAAAGATAATTTGAAGAGTGAGAAGACTCTCGGTGATGGTCGCACATTGTGCTTGACCGTTTTGTTTGGCCCGACCGAACTTGATCCCACTCCACGCTTGAAAGTCTACTCCATTCGGCCTGGAAATTTGTGGTGCAATATAAGACTTTTATATGGGATTTGCTAAATTTTATGTGCCTGAATTTTAACTTTCTTTTAGACGACGGTTATTACATATATTTTATATTAAAATTACAGTTTTAATTCGTTACAATTTCTATAGACACAATCTACAATTTTTGGTTCCAAGAATAAAAAACCCGTTAGACAAAACCATAAAATTGACAAAATCTTATATGTGTTGGCACAAAGATAATTTAATAATTTACAATTATTTATATAGTCAGTTAAGGACAAAAATTTGATATGTTATGACACAAACACAAGTAATAAATCATAAAAGTGACAACTTACCTCTACTTATTTGTCGGTGTAGAAAGTGACCAACTAGTGAATATTTGTAGTTTTGTTGTACGTTGTGATCGGAGGTGACCTAGCACTCAATGACACAGGATTTATACTGGTTCGGGCAACGTGCCCTACGTCCAGTCGGGGTCGGTCGGTGACTTTATTCCTGAGCTCAGGTGCTCGAAGTTTGCTGTGGGGTTACAAACGAGAAGGAGAAAGATGGGGTGTACAAGAGACCCAGTTGGCTCCGGTCGGAAGGGCCGAAAGCGACGGGGACTCCGCTATGAGCTAAGTGTTCAAGCGTGTGCTTGAGGTCTGAACCTTGCGGTTCTATGATTGTGAGCTATTGAACTAATGAATCTAAAGGAACTGAGCTTGGATTTGATCGGTCTCTCGGTCCGTCCGTTTGTTGGAGGGAGTGCATCCCCTTTTATAGACGAAGGGGATGGCTTTACAGGTCAGAGGGAGAGGATACAGATGTTTTTAAGCCGTGTTGCCCACGTCAATGAGGATTGGATAATGGTAGGCGTCCACAACACTGTTGATGTCACTGTAGAATGTCAGGTGCACGTGGAAGATTGCGCTATCTTCTTTAGGAAGGGTTGACGTTGGTACCTGCAAAAATACTACTGGATGCCTAGAGGCAGGTGAGGAGTCTTACCACGTTTACCAGGTATGGTGAATCCCGGCGCCTACAACACTATTGATGTCCAGAGGCATGTGAGGGGCTTTTTGCCATACGGGAGTCCAGCGGCGCCTACAATACTGTAGAGAGAGATGTCGGTGCCTACAATACTATTTGTGTCAGGGTGGCTGTAGAGCACTGTTCCGTGCAGGGTATGGTCCCTGGTACAGTGGTTTTGACTTGTGAGCCTTGCCTTGCCTTTCTTCGCACGTCTTCTGGTTCCTACCGAACGGGCGTCCCCGGTCGGATGGCTCTAGTCGGCTTTGAGTGCGCCGGTCAGAGAAGAGCGGTGAGCAGGGTTCCTATGTACCCCGGTCGGAGAGACGCGGGGTCGGAGTCGGAAGTAGGGCTCGGGGCAGGCCTTCCGATCGGAGAGGCCGTCCGGAAGTGGCTGGAGCCCAAATCAAGCGCTCCGATCGGATAGGTGGGCCAAAGTAGCTGACGAGCGGGCGTTGCTCTTCTTGGGCCTGGCCTTCCGGTCGGTCGCTGGACCGCCCCTTTGCTCTGTTGTTTTTAGACTCTTGGGCCGAGCCTTGGCGCAGAAGCCGGTCCCTGAGGGACCTCGGGTTTATGAACCCAAAAGGAGCCCCCGAGCCCCCGGACGATTTGGGTAGAATCGTCCGGGGGATTTTTGTCTTGTCGACAGGTGCGCGCGAGCGCACCCGCGAGTGTAGCCCCCGAGCCCCAGGGCGGTTCGGGCAGAACCATATAGGGGTGTTCTGTGTCATCAGGGGAAGTTTTCTATTTTGTCGGTGGGTGCGCGCGAGCGCACCCGCGGGTGTAGGCCCTGAGCCCTCGGGCGGTTCGGGTAGAACCATCTAGGGGGTGTTGTTTCAGTGGGCGTGTGTGTATGTTTTTAGTCTGAGATGGATTTTTGTCAACCAAGGCGTCGTTGTGCAGCCGAGGCATTTTTCAACTTACTGATCTCAACGTCGATGCGTGCCATGGATCGAGCGAGGAAGTTAGTCCGAGCGTGAGAGAGCTCACTGATCCTGGCGTTGATGCACGTCGTGGGATTGGGTGAGGGAGTTAGTTCGGTCATGAGAGAGCTTAAAGATCCTGGTGTCGTTGCGCGCCATGGTTTTGAAATGGTTAGTTCAGGGGATGGACGAGACTGAGCCCGTGGGTCCTGGTGTTGTGGATCCTTGGCCTTGGCACAGCCTGGGCAGCCGAGGTAGTTAGTTCAGTTAGTTTTCACATGAGTTTGGAGTCATGGTCCCTGGATTTTTGGAGCGCAGTCGGAAGTGAAGCCGTTACGCGAGCTCAGAGTCGTGGTCCCAAGCCGTAGTCGGATGTCGTAGATCCTGTTGATGTGAGTTTGGGGTCACGGTCCTAGGGTTTTTGGAGCGCAGTCGGAAGTGAAGCCATTACGTGAGTTCGGAGTCGCAGTTCCAAGCCGTAGCCGGATATCGTAGATCCTATCGATGCGAGTTCGGAGTCGTAGTCCCAAGGTTTTTGGCGTTGAGCCCTCGAGCCTTGTCGGGCCTTCGTGGGGGTCGATGTGAGTTGTGTGCGTTACCCCATCCGGTTCCTCACAACTGGAGGGGCTAAGTTTTGTTGCTTGTCCCGATCGCTCGGGCTCGAAGACTAGCTCGGTGAGTTCGCTAATGGGTGTGATCGAGCGGAATCTGGGTCCATCGTTCGTGACGGGGTCGACATAGCCCTCTTGTGACATTCCACTACTCCTTTACCTGCAACCCGACAGATGCCTAGGTCGTTCCGGAGACCGACCCGGGTGGCCTAACGGCCTCCCCTCGATGGAGATTTTGTGGGCCTGGCGAGAGGTTCAGGATCGAACGAGAAGGTTGAGATGACCCAGTTTGCCAGACCAGGTGAACGCCGCACGGTGCTCATCTACGGTTTTCTCCCCTGGCTCTGTTGTTTGCTCATGTCGAATGAGGCAACCACCGCTTTGTGACGCAACACGGAGCGTTCTGGTGCATTTCGCTGCACGTGTGATGCTTAGTTCCCGAGCCCCCGGGCGGTTCAGGGCCCGAATCGTCCGGGAGGCATGGGCATATGGAATGAGATGCATGTATGGATGTATGAAATGATTTATAAGGAAATAGAGGGGTTCAGTACTGCTCACCTTGGTGGCTAAAGTGACAGGGTTTGGAAAGCTTCAGTCAGAAATGTCCGACCGGGACCTACGCTCGTCAATCGTGGGTGAGTCCTTATGTGAATAGTTTTTATTTAATGAACACATGCTCACCTTGATGACCTGAGTGACGGGGTTCGGAGAGCTTCAGTCAGAAATGTCTGACTGGGATCCATGCTCGTCGTTCATGACAGAGTCGGCATGGCCTACATGGGGCACCCCTTCGCTTCCTTACCTATCTCTCAGGGTGGATACTGAGCGATTCGATTGACTCAGGGGGCCGGTTGGTCTCCCAGCGGAGATTTCATTTTTGGTCTCCCTAGGTCTGTCCTAGGGAAATGGGGAGCCACCCGCGTGCGGTGGCGCTTTGGTTCCTGCGCCTATCGTGTTGTAGTGGTTGATCATGCGGTAGTGGTGGGCCATGGCCAGGCCACTTCCCTTCTAATTAGGAGCTATTCCATCGGGCAGAGCATGTCTCATCAGCTAGGGCATGTCTTATCTGCATTAAATGGAAAGGAGAGAAATTCTCGCTCCGTCATTCTGGCTTCCCCGATCGGTGCGTCCATCCCTAACCGTTGTTCCCTTTTCCTTAAGTAGGAGAAGGGAGTGGGTTTTTGTTCTGTTCTTTTGCCTGTTCTTCATCTGCCACTGCCTTCTCTCTTCCTTTTTTGTCGTGAGCGTTCCTAAGAGCCACGGGGGTTTCTAGGGAAGGAAGGGGAGAGAGCAAGGGAGAAGAGAGGAACTCACCGAAATGTCGAACTGGAGGTCATCCACCGTGAGGGCGTCAGTGCTGGAGGCTTTCGTCATGAAGGGGTTTCTACCACCGTAGGAGGTGGCGCACTGGAGGGTCTCTGGGGGGGAGGAGTTCCCGCGACCTTGTCTCGACGAGGTGGTTTCTTTCCTCACCTTCCATGAGCGTGGATTAGGATACCCTATGCGGGCTCCTCAACAAGTGGAGTCTAGAGCTACAGCACCTCAATCTGATGGGGGTGCTGCACATTGCTGGTTTCATCACCGTCTATGAGGCTTTCCTCGGGATGGAGCCGCACGTGGATTTCTTCCGGCGGCTGTTCTCCGGGAGGACCCTGACGACGGGGAGTTCGGCTGAGACCACGCCGATGGGAGGTTTCACCCTACAGAGGAAGCCAAGTGTGGGAGATTCGTACCCCGCTTACACCCCATGTGACTCCAACTGGGGATGGCATGGGGAGTGGTTTTACATCCAGAATCCAGTGGAGGCACCGTTTCCGGTGTTCACCGGTGGCAGGCCAGTGAAGCAGAAAAGTTGGTTGTGGGGTTGCGCCTGCTTGGAGAGGCACAAGGTGGAGGTCATCGAGGAGGAGCTATGGAAGCTCATAAGGCTTGACCTTGATAGAGTGCGGGTGTTCCACACCCTCTTCCGCCGCCAGGTTGCACCATTGGCGGAGAGGATGCAGCCGATGTGGATGTACGGTGTCCGGTCGGACCTGGACCATGCGTCGTCAGAGGACCTGCCAGACGATGAGTTCTGGAGTCGCCTTGGCCAGGTGCTGCAGCTGAGGCCCAAGGATATGGTTGTGGGGAAACCCATACTGTTTAATGCCTCGGTCGTGTCCAACCTGGTATGACTCCTTATTTTGTTCGTGTTTCTTCCTCTGCTTTCGTTGTTTCTTGATCCCGGGCCATCCGTTCTGTAGGGGCTTGAAAGGTACAAGTCCTGGCTACACCTTCCTATGGGACTGGAGGGCAGGGCCTGACAGGCCGCCCAGAAGGAGGTGGCAGATGCCCAGAAGAAGAAGAGAACCAGGGAGGTTCAGCATAAGGAAGAGAAGAAGAAGGAGGTCGCCTGACACATGAGGGCTAGGGAACGTAGGAGCGACGTCGAGTTAGAACTCACGTCAGATGATCCTATAGATTTGGATGACATGGTCTTCTCCGATGAGGAGGAGAGTCAGGGGGTCACTATGACCTCGGCGGAGCGTCGTGATCCTGCGGCGACATCCGCTGGTGAGGAGCAAGAGGCCGCACGACGTGCGGAGGTTCCTACATCGAGGAAGCGTGCGGCGAGCATGGACATCGTCGGTGGACGGGCGACAAAGCAGACGCGGTCACTACTCCCCTCGGTGGTGTCGTCGGTCCTGTCATTGCCCATGGTGGACGCAGCTGAGCAGGCCGGGCGGTATGTGGAGCGGACTGGCACTCATGCGTCGATGGGACCGGTGCCAACGCCTGGCTCATAGTCGAAGGAGGCCCTGCCTACCGTGGGTGCAGTCAAGCAGTCTAGGTGGTCTGAGGAGCAGACTGGCGCCCGAGCGACGCACGTCTTGTAGTTAGAGGACGCTCTGTCTGCTGCTCTAGTTAGGGAGTCCCGAGCCAGAGGTCGTAGTGACCCATAGGTCGGGCAGGAGCCGGTTGGGACGACACCGCCCCCGTCTAAAGTGAGGGGGCGTGGGTCGCAGCCTAGGAGCAGTCCTCGTGTTGCAGGCCCATCGACATCGGGCCCTGCTTTTAGAGTCATGCCACTCACCTTCTGGTATGTTTTTCTTTCTGTTGTTTTTTGATGTTCCACTGGTTGAGCTTTTTCGGAGGGTGACTTACCCGCACTTTCTGTTAGCGGCCGGGGGATGTTGTGGTTGAGCGTTGCACCGACCCCCATGCAGGAGACTTGGAGGCCTACCCTACAGCGTTCCCTCCCGGGGGTGGTGCCCCTCGGGTGGCTGCTGATAAGGCGGCAGCGGCGGCGTCGGTGTTGGCGGCGATCCCGGTGCCGATGGCAGAGGTTATGTGGGAGGTAACTCTTGCAGCCCCTCCTCTGCCGGTCGTGGTGGAAGAGACAAGGGAGGGCAAGCTCCCTATCTCGCCGGGTGGAGGACCGCACGGCTTATCCTTGCCATCGGAGCCGAAGGCACCGGTAGGAAGGGCGGCCGGGATAGAGTTGGGATGCCTGGCGGCGTTCCACGTGGATGAGGTGGTGGACATCCTGTCTGATGATGAGGCGAATGTCACGGTGGAGCCACCGGTGTCACCGTGGGAGCTGGCGGTGTCATCGCGGGAGCTGGCGGTGTCGCCGTGGGAGCTGGCGGTGTCGCCGCGGGAGCTGGCAGTGTCACCGCGGGAGCTGACGGTGGTCTAGTTGGAGGTTGGGCCCTTCGGCGGTTTGCCAGAGGGTGACCTAGAGTGGCCCTGCCCTAAGGACCCATTAAAAGTGCGGTTCATGCTCTAGGATTCCTGGGAGCGTCAGCTCTAGGACATTTTTGGGGGGCAAGGGCATGCCGCGGTGTCCGAGCTCACCAAGCTGTCTACGAAGCTTGAAAGCGCCTGGAAGCAGGCTTAGTTTGCTCATCAGTTGGTTGAGGGCGACCTGCAGCTCGCCGCGGAGGTGAGTTTCTAGTACTTGTCCTTGCCCTTTGAATCTTTCATCGGTTGTCTTTAGCATGCTTGTTTTTCGTAGGATATAAGAAAGATGTCGTCCCGCAAGTCTTACTTCCTCTAGGCGGAACACGCCCGGATGGCTGAGCTCGAGCGTCGGGTAGAGTTCGCTCGCCGTGAGTCCTAGGACCGAGCGGCCAAGGCGGCCACGATGTGGGTGGAGGGGCAGCGTGCAGCGGAGCGGGGGACTATCACCGAGCAAGGGCTCGAGGCGACGAAAGCTCATTAGGTGGAGATTGAGGCAGGGTTGCGGACATCCTTGGAGAACACCGAGGTGGCGCTTCAAGAGGCCTTGGCGGCCCTTGAGCCAGAGCAGAGTGCTTTGGCATCGGAACAGGCCACCCTGGAGTTGGCGTGGATGGCCCTAGAGGCGGAGCAGAGGGCCCAGTCGGAGGCGAACTAGGAGGTGCTCGCGCTCCAAGGCCGGGTGATGGGGGCGGAGGAGGCGAACACCTGACTGTGTGCGTAGGCAACTCGATAGGTGAAGGAATTCTCCGCCCTTGAGAACTCTCATGCTGGTATGTCCCCTTTCTTTTTTCGTTGTGTTGGTTTCTTTCTTTAGCCTGTTCTTGAGCTTGTCCCCCTCCTTCAGAGCTAGATGGAAAGGTGAAAACGCTGGAGCAGGACCTGGAGACGACCAAGGCGACCCTCAGCCGGAATGCAGAGGAGCTGGCCAAGTCCCATGAAGAGCGACGTGCTCTTGAGGGGGACCTTGACTAGATCTGCAATGTTGCCTAGCTCATCATCTCGGAAGTCGGTGCCAGGCACTAGCGCACCTGCTGTCCAGCTGGTGGAGGTCCCGAACACGGTCAAGGACCTTGTCAGGAGCGGGCTATTTTATGGGGCGTTGGGGGTGCTAACCTCAGTGGCAACGCACCACCTGAATTTGGACTTCGCCACTATCTGCAGCAGGTATGCTAAAGGCATGAGCATGGAGGACATCCAGTCAATCGGGGAGAGCTTGCTGCCGCACACGCGGTCGGTGTCGGAGCAAGTCTCCATCGAGTGGGTGATGGATGTTCGCCGTGAAGACATGGCCCGAAGCATGCGTGGGGAGGACACTTCTGAGCCTACAGATAGTACGGAGCCTGGTTCAGGGGGGAACGTTGCCTCGGCCCCGAACGAGCCAAATGTCATGCTGCCGAGGAGTGAGCAGCCTGCGCCTTCGTCGATCGCGCCGTCAGCAGATGCCGCCGAGCTGGGATAATAGCTTGCAGAATATAAGTAGTTAGTAAACATAAAAAGTTTAAGCTTGTGGGGGAGACCCAGTGTAAAATGTTCATGTGTGTTTTAATGACCGCAATCGGTTTTTGTTTTTGTGATGGAGTTGCTCCGTTCGAGGAAGCTTGTTCCCTTTCGTTCCTTAGTTTTCCCTTAGCATAATTTTGTTTTTTTATTTCTTTCTTTATTGTACCTACCTATTTGTCCTGTAGGCTGCAACTTTGTGAGCCCGGGGCGTGGCCCGTGAGGCTTAGCTGGTCGTAACCATAGGAAAAGGCGGGGTGCGATCAGTCGGAATGTTTTAAAGCAAAGCTACGTAAGGTAAATCAAGGGAACGAACTGCCCTTTTGTTCAGGTAGGAAGGAGTTTCTCCATATGAAAGTAAAAGAGTACTTAAAGTAAAAGCAAAATAGAGGGGTAGTAGACACCCCTAGTGGAGCCCCCGAGCGCCCTGAGCCGAAAAGTGTTCGGGTCGGGGTGCTTTTATAGGAGCGTTCGCTAAGTAAACAAAGGTAAGACTGAAACTTAGGAAAAGAAAGAACGACATAGCTGTTCCAAGGTGCTCAGAGAGAGCATCTTCATTGTTGTCCTTCAGTCGGTAGGCATCCGGTTGGATCACTTTATCCTTTAGTCGTCTGGATCCTTGCCTGCTGTGCCCCCTTCTTCGGTTGCTGCTTCCTTGCCTTTTTCTTCCTTTGGCCTGCCAGCTTACCTTAGTAGGCGCTTGAGGAGCTAGCAGTCCTTGTAGAGGTGTTTGATGGGGTAGTCATGGTTGGTGCATGGGCTCTCTATGAGATCGTGGAAGTGGCCCAGAGGGTCTTGCTGGGGCTACGTGCCCGCTTGATCGGCCGTGGCGACCGACGCGAAGTTGGCCGGTTGGTGATGATCCTTTCTGTTCTTTTTTCCCCTCTACGTGGAGGGGCCCTCGTCTTGATCCTAGCACTTGGCCTTACCTTTGTCGTGGCCTCTGTTGAAGCGCGGTGGGAATGGCGCTTGCTGGAGGTATTAGACAAAGGTCTGTGGTCCTAGGCTATCAGGGCCAGGACTTTGGTCGACGCTGCATGTCTCTTGGTTTGGCCCGAGCCACACGTGGATAGGCGATCGACACAGAGTAGTCATCAAGTCGAGGTGAGGTGCCATTGCAGCTTCCTAGGCCACACTCTGTGGCTGTTGCGGTGATAGGGTGTAGTGCCACATCTATTGCGTCCCTATTCCCTAGACGGGGAGCGAGGTCACGAGTCGGCGTCGTGATACGTAGCACTCCGCTTGTTGAATGGCGGTGGTCTCCAGCAGTGCCCAGAGGTTCTGGTGGATCACCCGTTCACGTGGGTCATTCGTCTCGGATAGGTCGCGCAGGAGCATTGCCACAGCGGCAATGTTCTGACTGGCCCGAGCGAACTATGGGGGATTGGTCCCCCTAACCGGGGTGTTGCGCTGGACCTGGCGGGCGTGACCCCAAGTGCCATTCGCTGGTCTACGCGTATGGAGCACAGTGTGGTGCACCGAGCGTGCTGGTGTGGTTGGTGGCTGATGTAGCCGCCGTTGTCGTAGTTCATCCCCGTGCTCAAGTGTGAGCTCGGGGGTCTCCGCGTGAGGGCCTGGAGGGGCGTGGGTCCAGAAGGACCCCGTTACCCCTGGTGGCTGTTCTAGAGCGTCTGCCACAGTGTACTTCTAGGACAGACGGTGGCTAGGTGCCACATCGCTGATGCTAGAGCCGTCACTCCCGACGTCGTCATCCATGATGTCGAGGAAACAGGTGGGAGCATAGCTCGCCATCCCCATGAACTCAGACATGAGAGGGTGCGGTGCCAGCATTTTTTGGAGTCCCTAGGCGTATGCATCCATGGAAGACGCGAGACCATAGGGGAACCGGTCGTACAGCGGTTGTGTTGGGGACAACAGGGTTCCACCGGGTATTTGGCGGAATATAGAATGTAGTAAGTGAATAACAACATGTATATTACTCACAGTGGGGTTTGAGCAGAGAGTTTGCTCGGAATGAAGCGCAGATGCCGCGTCGTTGAAGCCACGCATCCCGAAGTTGATGGAGGATGTCTCTTTGATGGGTGCTGGGTCGCGAGTCTCCTCACGGAGGTGGAGTACGTCGAGCCGGTCGGCGATGAAGTCCAGGCTTCCAAAGAGGAAGGCCTAGGATGGCTCGAAAATGGGTGGAACCCGCATCTCGGCGGGCGAGAGTGCGGGGATCTCCAACAAGCCTGAAAGCATCTAGGCCCCTAGTTGGATTTCGATGATTAATGTCAATACAAGATTACTATGACTAACGTGTGTTTTGCAGAGGCAATTAAGTTAGGTCATGGTAATGGAGATCGATTGGGCAATCGAGGTTGTCATGCCCCTACGATGGAAATCATTTCGGTTTTCAAAGGATGGACGACAAGGTTAAAGATGACTAGTTCTAAGTGTCAATTGGAGTTGGAGAGACACTTAGAGTAGTTTAGGACTTTGTTTTTTTTTCCTTTGGCCGTACTATGAAGGGGGTATAAATGGGTAGCTTGACCTAGTTGAGTCTAGTGAGTTAGGTGTGGTGCACACTTGTTAAAACTAGCTCTAGGTAGCTCCTATGAATGCCTAAGATCCTTTGGAGCAAACTTCATTCATATATGTTCAAAAGTTTGAAGTGAATGGAGTGTCAAACACTGACTAGACGCTGGCTCCAGTGCGACCAGACGCTGGCCGCAGGGTCCGGTCAGTTCATTTGACTGAGGTGATCAAGTCTGGGGTGACCGGACACTGGAAGGTCGTGTAACCGGATGCTGAGGGCCAGCGTCCGGTCGACTCCAGTAAGGGTCCATACTTGGGAAAGAGTGACCGGACGCGTCCGGTCAGTGATGACCGGACCCTGAGTATCCAGCGTCTGGTCGTTTACAGTAAGCATCCAAGAGCGACCGGACGCGTCCGGTCGGTACTGACCAAACTCTAACAGCGTTCGGTCATCACTTGAAAATTGTTCGCGGGTTGAACTGACCAGAGCGTCCGGTCAAAACGATCGGAGCATCCGGTCATCCCGTAGAAGCTCATAACGGTTCGTTTTTCAGGCTGCCTTATAAATAGGAGCTCCACTCATGAGTGGAGCAACTTTTGCTCATTCCAACAGCTGAGAAACACGTTTGTGAGTGCCAAGAAGAGTAAGGTCCTAGTGAGGTGTTTGTGATTTGAGAATCCAAGAGAGTAGCCTCACTAGCAAATCAAGAGTAGCAAAGTGTGCATCCATCTTCTCATTAGGCTTCGCATGGTCAAGTGAGAGTTCGTGCTTGTTACTCTTGGTGATCGCCATCACCTAGATGGCTTGGTGGTGATTGGGAGTTTGGTGTTCACCCGGCGGAGCTTGTGGGTGACCCAACTCAAGTTGTGAGCGGCTTTGGGTGATTCGCCGCGACGGAGTGTCGAAGAATCAACCCGTAGGGAGCACTTGATCCTTGCGTGGATCAAGGGGGAGCTACACCCTTGCGCGGGTGCTCCAACAAGGACTAGTGGGGAGTGGTGACTCTCCGATACCTCGGCAAAACATCGCCGCGTTCCATTCTCTCTCTATTTACTTTGATCACTTACTTTGAGTATTTACTTTGAGAAATTCAATACTTGTTTTACATCCATAGAATTGCTTGCTAGAGTAAGTTTGGAACATAGGTTACGAGGTTGTTGTGCATTAGTTTGATATAAACACTTTTCTAGGCACAAGGGGTTAATTGGGCTATCCGTAGGATTTGATTATTGCAAGAGAATTTAGAATTAGCCCAATTCACCCCCCCTCTTGGGCATCTTGATCCTTTCAATTGGTATCAGAGCCTTGTGCTCATGTTTTTAAGCTTAATCGCTTAGAGCAAGATGTCTCACGGGGATGGACCTCCTCCTATCTTTGAGGGAGATGATTTTCCATATTGGAAAATCCGCATGGAAGCGTACTTAGAAGCTCTAGACGTTGGAATACTTAGAGCCGCCTCTCAAGGGTTCCCAACACCTAAGAATGCCGCACAACTTCAAGGCGATGAAGTGAACTATGAAAAATGGAATGCAAAGGCTCGCAACACAATCTTTAGAGGCCTTTGCAAAGATGTGTTTAATCGTGTAAGGAACCACAAAGACGCCCATGCACTATGGTCGGACGTTTGTGCGCTCCATGAGGGAACCAAGAGTGAGCGTGAGGAACGCTATCATCTTGTAATTAAAAAGCTAAATTCTTTTGAGATGTTTCCCAAAGAAAGTGCTAATGAGATGTATTCTCGATTAAATGTTCTTGTAGAGGAAGTCAATGGGCTTGGACTTACTCAAATGTCACCATCCGACATTGTGAGAAAAATCTTGAGTGTCCTCCCCATTGACAAATATGGGCACATTGTGACCGTGCTACATCAAGGTGATCTTTCCGCTGCTACACCAACACAAATCTTGGGAAAGATCAATGCTCATGAGATGTACATGCACATCACACCACAAGATAGCTCATCCTCTACAAAGAAGAAAGAGAAGGACTTAGCATTCAAAGCTAGCCAAGACAAGGGCAAAGCAAGACTTGAGTATGAGAGCTCAAGTGATGAAGATGATGAAGAAAGCCTTGCCCTCATGGTGAAGAAGACCACCAAGATGCTAAAAAGGCTAAACAAGAGTGGCATCAAGTTTGATGGCAAGAAGAAGAAGTTCTTCACTAGCTCAAGAAGAAAGCCAATCTCCAAGATGGATTGCTACAATTGTGGCGAACTTGGCCACCTAGCTCATCAATGCACAAAGCCCAAGAAAGACAAGTTCAAGAACAAGGGCAAGAAAGATGATTGAAGCAATGCAGATGAAAAGAAAAAGAACAAGCCCTACAAGAAGAGAGATGGCAAAAAGAGGGAGTTCTACAAGAAGAAGAAGAGTGGCAAGGCCTATATTGTCAGTGATTGGCTCACGGACATTGATTCATCAAGTGGATCATCCGATGATGATAGTGATGATGAAAAGGTGGCCGCCATTGCAATTGATCTTGCATCTTCACCGCCATCATCGCCATCATCCTCTACACACCTATGCCTTATGGCCAAAGGTGAACGCAAGGTAACTAAGAGTGATGATAGTAGTGATGATGAACATGCTAGCGATAATGATAGCAATAGCGATGATGATGACTCACCTACATATGATGATCTTGTCAAAATACTAAGAAAATATACCAAGATCATTAGAAAGAGTAGAGCTACAAATGAAAAACTTGATGCTAAAAATAATTCACTCTTAGCTAAGTGTGATACATTAGAAAAGGCTAATGATGAGCTCAAAGAAACAAATGATTCTATATCATCCAAACTCAAGGAGCTCAAATCTTCTAAGAAAGAGCTTAAAGATAAAAATGATAAACTTGAGTGGGTGCACAATGAGCTTATCACTAGTCACAATAAGCTAAAAGATGAATATACAACTCTAAAGATCAATTATGATACCCTTATTATTGCACAAGAATTCTTACCAAATGAGCCACATGATGCTACTAACCATGTTGTTAAGATTGATATAGCTACCTCATGTGATGATTTAATTGATGAAAGCATTGAGCATGGATCTAGTAGCAAGGGCAAGCAAGTGGTCGAGTGCAATGACTATGATGAGTATGTCAAGCTCAAGAGTGACAATGAGAAGCTCATGAAAGATCTTGAAGAGAAGTCACAACACCATTGTACTAGAAACTCTTGATCATGACAAAGAAGTGATCCTTGAGAATGAGAAGCTAAAAGAAGAAGTCAAGAAACTCAAGGAGGAGAAGAACAATGATATTCTCAAGGAAGAGAACAAGAAGCTCAAGATGGAGAAAGAGCATCTCAAGGTGGGATTGAGCAAGTTTGCAAGAGGCAAGCATCTCCAAAGTGAGCTACTCATGAATACCGTCATGAAGATGGATAGAAGTAGCATTGGATATATGGTAAGTGTAGAGAAGAAGAAGGCTCAAGCTCAACACCAACAATCAAAGCCAAAGCCAAAGCCAAAGAGATGTTTTGAGTGTGGACAAGAAGGCCACTTTGCTCATGAGTGTCAAACTCCACCACCACAACCCTTGCCCAAGCATGCTAGACCCTTTGCTTTCAATGCTCACTACATGCTTAGAAAAGATTCAAGTGGAAAGATGAAAGTCATGTTCTTAGGTCCCCCCAACAAGAGTAGGCCTAAGAAAATTTGGGTGGCTAAGTCACTTGTTGAGAAGGTGAAGGGCCCTCAACAAGCTTGGATTCCTAAAGCTTGAATCTCTTGTGTGTAGGTGAACTACAAGACCGGTGGAAGTCATTGGGTTATTGATAGTGGTTGCACTCAACATATGACCGGTGATCCTCGTATGTTCACCTCACTAGATGAAGAGGTAGATGGACAAGAGAAAATAACATTTGGAGATAATTCAAAGGGCAAGGTTAAAGGATTGGGCAAAGTGGCAATCTCAAATGATTATTCCATCTCCAATGTACTCTATGTTGCTTCATTGAGCTTCAACTTGCTATCCGTTGGGCAACTGTGTGATCTTGGGTTTCAATGCTTATTCACCGAGAAGGAGGTTGTTGTATCCAAGGTAGATGACAATCAAGTGATATTCAATGGATTTAGATACAACAACTTATATCTAGTCGACTTCACCTCCAAAGATGCAAACTTGAAGACTTGTCTATTCACCAAAACAACACTTGGGTGGCTATGGCATAGAAGACTTGCTCATGTTGGGATGAGCTCACTCAAGAAGCTTATGAAGAATGATTTGGTGAGAGGGTTGAAGGATGTGAAGTTTGAGAAGGACAAGCTTTGTAGTGCATGTCAAGCCAGCAAGCAAGTTGCAAACACTCATCCAACCAAAGCTTTCATGTCAACCACAAGAGTGCTAGAACTCCTACACATGGATTTATTTGGACCAACAACATACAAAAGTTTGGGAGGAAATCTCTATTGTCTTGTGATTGTGGATGACTATTCAAGGTATACATGGGTGTTCTTTCTTCATGACAAATCCGAAGTTGCATCTTGCTTCAAGAAGTTTGCCAAGAGAGCTCAAAATGAATTTGAAGTGAAGCTCAAGAAGATAAGAAGTGACAATGGCAAAGAGTTTGACAACACAAACATAGAAGCTTATTGTGATGAAGTTGGAATCAAACATGAAGTCTCCGCAACCTATACTCCTCAACAAAATGGTGTGGTTGAGAGGAAGAACCGGACTTTGATCACTCTTGCAAGGACAATGCTAGATGAGTACAACACCCCCAAAGCTCTATGGGCGGAAGCAATCAACACCGCATGTTATGCATCCAACCGCCTATTTCTTCAAAAGTTCCTTGTCAAGACTCCGTATGAGTTGCTCAATGGGAAGAAGCCGGACGTCTCCTTCTTTAGGGTGTTTGGTTACAAGTGCTACATCTACAAGAAGCGGCAACACCTAGGGAAGTTTCAAAGACGTTGTGATATAGGTTTTCTTGTTGGTTACTCATTGAAGTCCAAAGCATATAGAGTATTTAATCATGCCACCGGCTTGGTTGAGGAAACATATGATGTGGAATTTGATGAATCTAATGGCTCCCAAGGAGCACATGAGAATCTTGATGATGTAGGTGATGAACCATTGAGGGAGGCTATGAAGAATATTCCAGTGGGAGACATCAAGCCAAAATATAATGAAGATGATGTACAAATCATTAACCAACCTTCTTCATCAAGTGTACCACAAGATGGTGAAAAAGATGGGGGAGTAGAAAATAAAGATACTCATATCTCCCATGAACAAATGGTGGTACAAGCACAAGATGTTGATGCTCCACAACCTCCTCCTCAAGTGGTCAATAGAAGAAATACACCTCTCCTACAAGATCATCCACAAGATCTCATCATAGGGAGTCCAACAAAGGGGGTGATGACTCGATCTCAAAAACTTACTTCATTTATTGCTCATCACTCTTTTGTCTCTTGCTATGAGCCTACCAAGGTAGAAGAAGCTCTTAAAGATCCAGATTGGATCAATGCCATGCATGAAGAGTTAAACAACTTCACTCGCAATGAAGTTTGGAATCTTGAAGAGTGACCAAAAGGTGCAAGAGTCATTGGAACGAAGTGGGTGTTCCGAAACAAGCAAGATGATCAAGGTGTTGTTGTGAGGAACAAGGCAAGACTAGTTGCAAAGGGGTTCTCTCAAGTTGAAGGTTTGGATTTTGGAGAGACCTTTGCACCGGTTGCAAGATTAGAAGCCATCTGTATCCTTCTTGCATATGCATCACATCATGAAATGAAACTATATCAAATGGATGTGAAAAGTGCATTCTTAAATGGCTTTATCAATGAACTAGTCTATGTTGATCAACCTCCCGGGTTTGAAGACCCTAGATATCCTAATCATGTTTATAGGTTGTCCAAGGCACTATATGGGCTTAAGCAAGCCCCAAGAGCTTGGTATGAGCGCCTTCGGGACTTCCTTATTAAGAAGGGCTTCACCATTGGGAAGGTCGACACCACACTATTCACCAAGAAGCTTGATGGGCATATCTTCATTTGTCAAGTATATGTCGATGATATCATCTTTGGATCATCAAATGAAGACTCATGCAAAGAATTTGGTGAATTGATGTCTAAGGAGTTCGAGATGTCAATGATTGGTGAGCTTACATTCTTTCTTGGTTTTCAAGTCAAGCAAACGAAAGAAGGCATCTTCATCTCTCAAGAGAAATACACAAAAGATCTTCTCAAGAGATTCAAGATGGATGAATGTAAGCCAATCAAGACCCCAATGCCTACAAATGGACATCTCGACCTAGATGAGGGAGGTAACTCAGTTGATCAAACTCTCTACCGTTCTATGATTGGTAGCTTGTTATATTTAACCGCATCTAGGCCCGACATCATGTTTAGTGTGTGTATGTGTGCTAGATTTCAAGCTAGTCCTAAGGAAACACATTTAATTGCCGTAAAAAGAATCCTTAGGTATCTTAAGCACACACCAAGCATTGGCCTTTGGTATCCCAAAGAAGCTTTATTTGAATTAATTGGCTATTCCGATTCGGACTACGCCGGATGCAAAGTTGATAGAAAGAGCACATCCGGAGGGTGCCATTTGCTTGGTAGATCACTTGTGTCTTGGTCCTCCAAGAAACAAAACAGTGTGGCTTTGTCCACCGCCGAAGCGGAATACATTGCCGCGGGTGCTTGTTGTGCACAAATATTATACATGAAACAAACTTTACTAGACTATGGAGTAGTTCTAGAGAAAGTACCTCTTTTGTGCGACAATGAAGTGCGGTAAAACTTGTAAATAATCCGGTTCAACACTCTCGCACCAAGCATATAGATATCCGCCATCACTTTCTAAGAGATCATGTAGCTAAAAATAATATATCACTAGAAGGTGTAAGATCCGAAGATCAATTAGCGGATATCTTCACTAAACCGCTAGATGAGGCTACATTTTGTAGATTGCGGAATGAGCTCAATGTACTTGATTTTAGTAACTTCACTAAAAATTGAGCTTGTGTTGTCCCTTGCATTCATTGTAATATACAACATGTTTAATTTATGACAATGCACATAGGGCTTGTCTAACATGGTTAAGATAACCGCCAAAAAGCGTGTGAAGAAGCTTAACCTTGGATCAAACTTGACAAGCAACTAGATTTACTTATAAGTATTGCATATGCATGAATGTTGTTTTTATCATTTTGTTCCATTTGCTTTGTTGCCTATTTTCTTAAAAAGAATTATAGCCTAAGGCAAAATATTTTGAAAAATATGAGGGTTTGAGAGAGGTCACTCACATCAGTCACAATTAGTGTTTATTTGGATCTTATTCAAGTTGGGACTCGATTGGGAACAGGCAGCATGAAGAAAGGTTGAAGGTTTGCTGGAAAAGCTGCACCGGACGCTGCACCGGACGCTGTTCTCCAGCGTCCGGTCAGTTCACAGGAGGTGAACTGCTACTGAAGGAGTGACCGGACGCTGCGTCTGTGCGTCCGGTCAGGAAGGGTTCAGCGTCCGGTCGATCGAAGGATGACCAAGTTGTACTGACTGGACCCTGCCTGCGTCCGGTCATGGACCACCGGATGCGCCCGGTCCCAATTCCAGAGGATTTGGACCTCTCTAGAATCGACCGGACGCTGGGTGGTAGCGTCCGGTCGCTACCACCGGAGCGTCCGGTCAGTGGATCTCGCGCGGCTTTAGGACTCTTTTCCGTTTCCTTCTCTGTCGTGTCGGTGGATCTATTTATAACGGCAGTTCCTTCGCCTTGACTCACCGTGACCTAGCCCAAGCCGCCACCAAGTCACGCCGCCGTAGCCTAGCCGTGCGCCACCGCCACCGCGCTCGGCCCCCTCGCCAGCCACTCGCCGCCGTCCCGCGCGCCACCGCGCTTGCTCACCTGTGCCTCTGTAGCACCGCCGTGCTCCAGCCTCCTCACGCCCAAGCTCGCCGCTCCACCGTTGCCAAGGCTGCCGGTCATCACGCCAAAGTGCCCTAGCCCTACCATCCCCTTGATTGGTAAGGCAAATTTTGTGTTTCAATCTTGATCTCCGCTTTTGTGACCTAAATCAAATTTTCAATGCACTGATTCCCCATTGCGTTCAGGGCTTTCGACCTAACCCTAGCCGGTTCCGAGATCCCCCGCGTGCCATCTTATCTCTTCTCGGATCGCTGATCGTCAGGTAGAAAGCCACTGGATTCAAGTTCGCATCTACATTGCTTTCTCTATTAGGATTTCGCATCTATTAGACATATGATATTTATTTGTATATCCATCTACTCTATCGTGTAGTGAGTTGGTTCCATTGTGTTACGTCTGGCAGTTGGCAGTCAACTCGGAGCCAAGCTCGCGAGTAAGGATCGAGGCCAAGCCTCAAAAGCGGCAGTTTGACAGTTGATCTTCATCAGCGGCAGTTCACCATCTTGTCAATTCAGATGGCTCGCACCAAGAATGTTGGTGGTGGCCCAGGTGATGATGATCGGAGGCCCCCGCCTCGCCAGCCAGTCGGATCTAAGGGCAAGTCAACTAAGCAGGTGACATCCAAGAAGTGGAAGTACCCCGATGCAGAGACAGCGAGAGCAGCAGCTGTTGTAGAGGCCGTAGAGCGTGCCGAGAGAGGTGGTGCCTGCAGTGGAGTTATTATTGCAGATCAGCCAGTTTCACCCGTAGTCAGAGCTGCGATTGAGGATGTTGAGCGTCGTCATGGTAGTCCAGCTGGGACTGCCATGTTTGTAGGACGACGGGTTGCCATTGAGGAGGGTCCGTCAGCACAGCAGCAGCCCCCACCAGCAGAGCCTCAGCTAGCCCAGGAGACTTAGGAGGGTCAGGAGACCGAGCCAGCACCTCAGCTATGTCGCTCGAGTCATACCAGTGCCACAGTTCCACCGAGGCTAGTTACACAGCGTAGGGGTTCACGCCCTCCGCCTAGACCACAAGGTCCGCCTCCAGTGGTACACCTTGACTTGAGGGCCGCTACAGCCAGGCAGGTTCAGCAGCTGCGATTTGTTGAGTTTGAGGTATGGTTTCCTCCGAGGAGGGATGAGAGAGCAGCTGAGGGGTTCTACACGCCACTGTAGGAGGATTTCTACAATGCCTATCTCAACAGTGGGGCAGTGTTCAGATCTCAGAGAGTCTGTCAGATAGAGTCTATTGTGGCAGCAGCTGGAGAGAGCATTCGGCCATACTTATCATATTTGCCAGGACTGACAGATTTGATTGGATGGACGGGCATATATGTACCATCTTGGGTCCGTCAGTTTTATGCTTCACTCTACATCGATCCACATCACAGATTCATTCACTTTGCTTTCAAAGGCAAAGACTACAGAGTGACGAGTGGCAGAGCTAGAGAGATACTGAGGCTACAGAAGCAGCCTGTTAAGATGCATGAGGTTTGCTATGGATAGCAGGAGCCTCCCAAGCGTCCTCATGGAGGGCAGGTGCCCCCTATAGATTTAGTGCGGCATTGCTTCAAGGAGCCGTTTGGTGAGGGGTCGAGCAGGAACCCCAGTGACTTGACTCCTACAGCGAGGGTACTATAGGCCATCATCAGGAGGACACTACTTCCCAGGTTGGGATATAGGGAGGGCCTGACTTGCTTATAGCTCTAGCTTCTCAATGCCATCATGCAGAGGACAGTATTTGACATCTAGGACCTCCTTCTTTCAGAGATGGAGGATACTATAGCTGAGGGGTTCAAGGGTCATAGGCAGCTTCCCTATGCTCACTGGATCACGTTCCTCATCCATAGAGTAGTGCTTGATAAGCCCCCTGGCATGATGGATGAGTATACAGGTGCTACCATAGAGTTCCTAGCTTACAACCTGTCACAGAGGATTAGACACACCACTCCTCAGGCACCCAGTTAGCCTAGCCGTCGCCCCGACATGCTAGAGTCCATAGCTCAGCAGGATGAGATCATTAGAGGGATTGCAGCCACTGAGGAGGAGGAGCTAGATGCACAGTAGGAGGTGAGCGAGTATAGTGACAGCTCTAATGATGACTACCAGCTTATACCTTAGATGCCTCCATGCAGACACGATGTAGAGGTCGGTAGCTCTAGTTCTGCTCCACCTACTCCATAGATAGACCCTGCTCTCATTGCTATTCTTGAGCGGATGCAGCAGGATCAGACACGACAGGCACAGGAGACAGCTGCCAACTTCGCACAGTTTCAAGTTCGTCAGGATGAGTTTCAGCGGCAGCAGCAGCTCATGGGATTCATGCAGCATGTAGTGACAGCCATTGGGATCCCACTGCCACAGACTTCGTCCCAGCTTGCACAGCCTCCTACCACTTTAACGACTCCAGCAGTACAGCCCATCGGGCTCCAGAGTCAGGGACAACCTCCAGCTCAGTTTACTTCACCCCCTGTACAGGTGTCCTAGTGGTTAGCCTCACCTGGTGTAGCCCCACAGTTCACTCCTTATCACACGGGTTTCTCACCAGAGCAGACTTCCTCGCTATTCATGCCTAAGACGTCAGTCTCCAGGAGTCTTGGAGCATCATTCAGTGAGTTAACCGGCATGCCTACTCCACCTCACATGCATACTGCCGGTCCGTCTACAGCAGCTCCAGCTATCATGACTACTTAGAGGCTCCCCTCGTATGTCGCCTCGTCAGATCCTACAACAGACATACTTGCAGCTTCACTGGCAGCACCAGCCCCAGCTCAGACCCAGACCACTTCAGCGACACTTCCTGCTTCAGAGGGTCAGTCAGTTCAGAGCTCAGGGTCAGATGATGATGGCGCCTAGTTCCATCTTGCTCCACGTACTTCAGTGCCCGACTCGTCCGTTGTAGCCCCGCCGACCGACCCATAGGTTTTGGTGTTTGACGCCAAAGGGGGAGAGGGTTTAAGTATGTAGACTTAGGGGGAGCGAGTTTCAGGGGGAGCTAGTTATCTAGTATTAGCTTATTATATACATTTGGAGTTTTATTTGTGTGATACACTATTACTTATGTATTCATGTGTTTACTTTCATGCATATTATTATATATATGTGATAGTGCTATCTACGTGATTGTGACATATGACATGTGTGTGATTTCTACTTTGCATTATCTATATGTCATATCACTAGTGTAATGCTCAATTGCTTTTGCTTCCGCGTTTATACTTCAAAGCAAATGAGCTTTGTTATTTGTACTCATGCTTAATTCATATCCTTTGAGTACATTGTGTTGGCTTGGCTCATATAAGCTTGACTAACTCTTTTGTTCTTATCGACAAAAGCTTATATGAACCAAGCCCGTCAAAAACCTCACTCCATAACATACTCAAGGTAGTATTGTCATCAATCACCAAAAAGGGGGAGATTGAAAGCATCTAGGCCCCTAGTTGGATTTCTGTGATTAATGTCAATACAAGATTACTATGACTAACGTGTGTTTTGCAGAGGCAATTAAGTTAGGTCATGGTAATAGAGATCGATTGGGCAATCGAGGTTGTCATGCCCCTACGATGGAAATCGTTTCGGTTTTCAAAGGATGGACGACAAGGTTAAAGATGACTAGTTCTAAGTGTCAATTGGAGTTGGAGAGACACTTAGAGTAGTTTAGGACTTTGTTTTTTTCCTTTGGCCGTACTATGAAGGGGGGTATGAACGGGTAGCTTGACCTAGTTGAGTCTAGTGAGTTAGGTGAGGTGCACACTTGTTAAAACTAGCTCTAGGTAGCTCCTATAAATGCCTAAGATCCTTTGGAGCAAACTTCATTCATATATGTTTGAAAGTTTGAAGTGAATGGAGTGTCAAACACTGACCGGACGCTGGCTTCGGTGCGACCGGACGCTGGCCGCAGGGTTCGGTCAGTTCATTTGACTGAGGTGATCAAGTCTGGGTGACCGGACGCTAGAAGGTCGTGTGACCAGATGCTGAGGGCCAGCGTCTGGTCGACTCCAGTAAGGGTCTAGACTTGGGAAAGAGTGACCGGACGCATCCGGTCAGTGATGACCAGACCCTGAGTATCCAGCATCCAAGAGCGACCGAACACGTCCGGTCAGTACTGACCGGACTCTGACAGCGTCCGGTCATCACTTGAAAACTATTCGTGGGTTGAACTGACCGGAGCGTCCAGTCAAAACGATCGGAGCGTCCGATCATCCCGCAGAAGCTCATAACGGTTCATTTTTCAGGCTGCCTTATAAATAGGAGCTCCACTCATGAGTGGAGCAACTTTTGCTCATTCCAACAGCTGAGAAACATGTTTGTGAGTGCCAAGAAGAGCAAGGTCCTAGTGAGGTGTTTGTGATTTGAGAATCCAAGAGAGTAGCCTCACTAGCAAATCAAGAGTAGCAAAGTATGCATCCATCTTCTCATTAGGCTTCGCGTGGTCAAGTGAGAGTTCGTGCTTGTTACTCTTGGTGATCGCCATCACCTAGACGGCTTGGTGGTGATTGGGAGTTTGGTGTTCACCCGGCGGAGCTTGTGGGTGACCCAACTCAAGTTGTGAGCGGCTTTGGGTGATTCGCCGCGATGGAGTGTCGAAGAATCAACCCGTAGAGAGCACTTGATCCTTGCGCGGATCAAGGGGGAGCTACACCCTTGCGCGGGTGCTCCAATGAGGACTAGTGGGGAGTGGCAACTCTCCGATACCTCGGCAAAACATCGCCGCGTTCCTTTCTCTCTCTATTTACTTTGATCACTGACTTTGAGTATTTACTTTGAGAAATTCAATACTTGTTTTACATCCATAGAATTGCTTGCTAGAGTAAGTTTGGAACATAGGTTACGAGGTTGTTGTGCATTAGTTTGATATAAACACTTTTCTAGGCACAAGGGGTTAATTGGGCTATCCGTAGGATTTGATTATTGCAAGAGAATTTAGAATTAGCCCAATTCACCCCCCCTCTTGGGCATCTTGATCCTTTCAAAGCCGAAGTGAATTGTATCGCCCGAGCCCGCCATGGTGGGGGTGGTGGAAGTATGGGCCATCCGATGACCAAAAAAATGTTGAAGGTACAGCGTCTTCCCCATAGACGACGCCAACTGTCGATGCAGAAAGTTACCAACTAGTGAATATTTGTAGTTTTACTGTATGTTGTGATCGGAGGTGGCCTAGCACTCAATGACACAGGATTTATACTGGTTCGGACAACATGCCCTACGTCCAGTCAGGGTTGGTCGGTGACTTTATTCCTAAGCCCAGGTGCTCAAAGTTTGCTGTGGGGTTACAAACAAGAAGGAGAAAGATGGGGTGTACAAGAGGCCCGGTTGGCTCTGGTCGGAAGGGCCAAGAGCGATGGGGACTCTACTATGAGCTAAGTGTTCAAGCATGTGCTTGAGGTCTGAACCTTGCGGTTCTGTGGTTGTGAGCTATTGAACTAATGAATCTAAAGGAACTGAGCTTGGATTCAATCGGTCTCTCGGTCCATCTGTCTGTTGGAGGGAGTGCATCCCCTTTTATAGATGAAGGGGATGGCTTTATAGGTGAGAGGGAGAGGGTATGGATGTTTTTAAGCCGTGTTGCCCACGCCGATGAGGATTGGATAATGGTAGGCGCCCACAACACTGTTGATGTCACTGTAGAATGTTAGGTGCACGTGGGAGGTTGCGCTATCTTCTTCAGGAAGGGTTGATGTCGGTACCTGCAAAAATACTGCTGGATGCCTAGAGGCAGGTGAGGAGTCTTACCACATTTACCAGGTATGGTGAATCCCGGTGCCTACAACACTATTGATGCCCAGAGGCATGTGAGGGGCTTTTTGCCATACGGGAGTCCAGCGGTGCCTACAATACTATAGAGAGAGATGTCGGCGCCTACAATACTGTTTTTGTTAGGGTGGCTACAGAGTACTGTTCCATGCAGGGTATGGTCCCTGGTACAGTGGTTTTGACTTGTGAGCCTTGCCTTGCCTTTCTCCACACGTCTTCTGGTTCCTACCGAATGGGCGTCCCCGGTCGGATGGCTCCAGTCGGCTCTGAGTGCGCCGGTCGGAGAGACACGGGGTCGGAGTCAGAAGTAGGGCTCGAGGTAGGCCTTTCAATTGGAGAGGCCATCCAGAAGTGGCTAGAGCCCGAATTGAGCGCTCCGGTCGGATAGGTGGGCCGAAGTAGCTGACGAGCGGGCGTTGCTCTTCTTGGGCCTGGCCTTCCAGTCGGTCGCTGGACCACCCCTTTGCTCTGTTGTTTTTAGACTCTTGGGCTGAGCCTTGGTGTAGAAGCCGGTCCCCGAGGGACCCTGGGTTTATGAACCTAACATTATTGGTAGTACAAGAGTGTTGCCTGAAATTATTCTAAAATTCAGGCACCTGAAATATAGGAGAAGTGCATTTATATATGGTGTCCATGCTCAAGTTTAACAAATTCTGTTAAAAAAAGAAATCATGATTTAAGGAGAAACTCTTTAATTAGGTTTACACGTGTCATTTGAACATTCCTTTTAAGTTATCCTGATTGTTTTAGAAAGTGCTATATTAGAGGATGGAGGGACTAGTTTAGATCAACCTTTATAGATTGTGGAAGGTTAGCTTATGGGACGATCTTTCAATTTACTCAAGTTAGAAAATAACAACCTATTATGCACCCGCTCCTTACCAACAAACACTACCAAAAGAAAAGCCGAGTATGGTTTGGTGATGCATGTTCTAGTCCATATATCCAAAAATATGTTTATAGCATAAATATTTGTTCTATAGGTGTATGAATAAATGTGCAAAAAATTAAGCGGGGAAGTGGGAGAGCTTTTATAGTATAAATACTTATTCTAGGTGTATGAATAAACATGCAAAAAAAATTATGCTAGTAGAGCTATTCATCTCGAGCTTTGCAAAACAGGACGACTAGCGTCCGAACGTCCGACCTGGGGCTCACGTCCAGACCCAGCGCTGCAGTTTCCCACGCAAGCACCAGCAATCCACGTCGGCACTCGCACACACAAAAATAGCACACCCCCGCCTGTGCATGGGTTTCACGTGCCCATGCGGTGCTAAAAGGTCATAATGGCTAGAGGGGGGTGAATAGCCTATTAAAAATTTCTACAACAACACTTAACAAACCGGTTAGACAATTATGAGGCGAAACAAGTGTTGCGCTAGGCTACTAAAAAGCAAGCCACCTACCACAATTCTAGTTTATATAGTTTCTATACACACAATAGCTATGACACTACACTAAGTTAGTGTGCTCTCAAAAGCTAACTAAAGAGCCACACTAATCAAACTAACAAGCTCTCACAACTAGCTACACTAAAGAGCTTGACAACTAGTTTGCGGTAAAGTAATGAGAGTGAGCAATTTGTTTATACCGCCATGTCGAGGAAGGAGCCAATCAATCATAAGAATGAATACCAATGAAGACCAATCACCTCAGAATCAAATGATGAACACAATGATTTTTACTGAGGTTCGCTTGCTTGCCGGTAAGCTACTCCTCGTTGTGGCGATTCACTCACTTGGAGGTTCACGAGCTAATTGGCATCATATGTCAAACCCTCAATAGGGTGCCGCACAACCAACACAAGATGAGGATCACACAAGCCACGAGCAATTCACTAGAGTACCTTTTGGCTCTCCGCCGGGGAAAGGTCAAGAACCCCTCACAATCACCACGATCGGAGCTGGAGACAATCACCACCCTCCGCTCGACGATCCTCGCTGCTCCAAGCCATCTAGGTGGCAGCAACCACCAAGAGTAACAAGCAAATCCCACAGTGAAACATGAAGACCAAGTGCCTCTAGATGCAAACACTCAAGCAATGCACTTGGATTCTCTCCCAATCTCACAAAGATGATGAATCAATGATGGAGATGAGTGGGAGGGCTTTGGCTAAGCTCACAAGGTTGCTATGTCAATGTAAATGGCCAAGAGAGTGAGCTTGAGACAACCATGGGACTTAAATAGAAGCTCCCATAAAATAGAGTCGTTGTGCCCCTTCACTAGGCACAACACGGGGTGACCGGACACTAGACCTCAGTGTCTGGTCACATGATGCATGCCACGTGTCCCCTCTCTTCAAATGTTGATCGCCTGATCTCAACGGCCAAGTGATGACCGGACACAGCAGCTCAGAGTGACCGAACACTGAACCCCAGCGTCCGATCATTTCTAGTACGCATCTAGAGACGACTTTTCACGACCGGACGCGTCCGGTCATGCTTGACCGGACTCACCCAGCGTCCGATCACACGGCAACTCCCTAGTGCATGACCATGTTAGTGTGACCGAACACATCCAGCCAGCGTCCGGTCGTTTCAGCGCTAGTGTCCGATCGACGACCGACGCTGCGCTTCTTCTGCTGCTACTGACCGAATGCGCCGATCCTTTAGAGACCAGCGTTCGATCACTTACAGTGACCACATTCACCTAAGTTTAGGGTGTCGGTGGCACCGTTGGACTGTCCGCACTCTATGGGCAGACACTCCACTGGTGAAGTTCCTAACCCTTGCTCAAATATGCCAACCACCAAGTGTATCACCTTGTGCACATGTGTTAGCATATTTTCACAAATGTTTTTAAGGGTGTTAGCACTCCACTAGATCCTAAATGCATATGTAATGAGTTAGAGCATCTAGTGGCACTTTGATAACCGCATTTCGATACGAGTTTCACCCCTCTTAATAGTACGATTATCGATCCTAAATGTGATCACACTCACTAAGTGTCTCGATCACCAAAACAAAATGGCTCATACCATTTATACCTTTGCCTTGAGCCTTTTGTTTTTCTCTTTCTTCTTTTCAAGTCCAAGTGCTTGATCATCACCATGGCATCACCATCATCATGTCATGATCTTTATTTGCTTAGCCACTTGGAATGTGCTACCTATGTCATGATCACTTGATAAACTAGGTTAGCACTTAGGGTTTCATCAATTCATCAAAACCAAACTAGAGCTTTCAGGTGCCCGCGCCGCCAGTCCACGCGCGGGGACCGCTCGCGTCCCCTCCGCTTTTCACGTGCATTGCAACATGTGCAACACCCGACCTACTTTTGAAATATCTTGATGCAACACTTGCAACATATGTCTAAAGACAAATGAAACATGCTTCTGAAACACTTGCAAAAACACATAAAAACACTTGAAAAGCATTGCAAATATACACAATATCCAGATAAAACACTTGCAACATATGTGTGAAATTTATGCAACATCCAGATAAACACACTTGCAACAATACATAAAAAACACAGATGAAATATTGGGAATAGACCTTTACAACATTCGTATACAACCATTGCAACATATGCAATATTTTGATCTATTTTTGCAACATTCATCTAAAACAATTACAACATACCTCTAAAACATCCGAATGCTTGAAACATACGGTTGCAACATGCGTTTTCAACACATCGCAACATCTCCTTATTGCTTGTGAAATGGAGGCTCACCGACGTGTGGAGTTCACCGGAGGCGGCCGTGCCATCACTGTAAGGAAAATGGACCCTAAGACCATTTACTTTGGATTTTGGTGTTTGATGACCACCACAACCAAATTGGACTAATGAATTTGCAAGTAATTGTTTTGTAGTTCAATAGGGTGCAAGACGTGACTTGGACGAAGGAAACTTGATGATCCCATGATCAACACCATAAGCAAGACCCTAGAAGCACAAGAGAAGACCCAAGATATCAAGCAAAGTCTAAGCATGAAGATGGGAACCCAGCTGGACGTAAGATCGTGAAGAAACGAGCTCCACAGAGGTGACCGGACGTAGCCCTATGAGTGACCGAACGTGTCTAATTAGTTGCTCAACAATAGCAGGAGTCAGTAGCAGTGACCGAACACTGAAGAAGAAACATGACCAGACGCACGGACTTCACTATTCATCATCACAACAATAATTCAGCGTGACCGGATGCAGCGGCCGTGGACGACCAGACACACCAGGCAATGGCGTCCGATCGAGTCCAGAAAGGTTCCAGAGAGGTGCCAGCGCAACCGGACGCATCCGATCGATGATGACTGGACTCGGCCCAGAGTTCAATCAACACACGTGCTCCAATGGTCGGGACAACCAGACGCGTCCGGTCAGAACGACAGCAGGGTCCGGTCAGTAGAAGAAAGCTAGGTTTTGCCCCCAACGACTACTTTCTTCATGGGGCTTATAAATAGACCCCCAACCGGCCATTTGAGATGTAGAGAGCTGAGGAAACATACCAAGGGTGTTGATACACCATTTTAGTGATCTCCACTTGCATAGTGCTTAGTGATTCATTAGGTGATTAGCATATGTGCTTTATGAAGTGCTTAGGTTGATTAGACCACCGCTTATGCGCTTGCTCTAGCTTTAGGCCTAGTGTTTAGTGAGGTTTACATACCTCTTATCATTCGGTGCTTGCACGCACCATTGTTGTACATCAGAGGGGCTTGTAGTCTTGCGAGATCACACCAACCATGTTTGTGGTGTGGCCGCCACCATGTACCGAAGGGAACAAGGCCCACGACGGTTCGGCCAGAAGCTTGATAGTGAAGACGGTGGGGAGCAGTCCGGGAGAGGCTTACCGGAAGGCACACCAGAGACCCACTTACGCGTGGGGAAGGCCCGAGGCTATCCACGAAGTTACCCAACCGGGAGCTTGGTCCTTGCGAGGGGCTCCAACGAGAACTAGGGGGAAGCTTGCGTGTTTCTCGATACCTCGGTAAAAATACCGAAGTCATCGATGGGAGTTTGCATATCTCTACCTTACTCTTTAGCTTCTGCATTTACATTGTTTGCATAACTCCTTTTGTGGTAGAGATAGCAACACACTAGCAAAACTGTAGTTGCACATTTAGATAGTTTATCTTTTTGCATAGGTTTTGCTAAGGTTAGAAAAAAGGCCTTACTTTAGAGTTAGAGTTTTAAGTTACCTAATTCACCCCCCTCTTAGGCGTCACGGTCCTCTTACAAGTGGCATCAAAGCCGGTTGGCTCAATTTGGACCTTTGTCTTCACCGCCCTTAAACCGATGCTATTTAGAGTGTTTGGGATAGATACCTCTAGGCCTCCACACTTTAACGGCACTAACTTCCCCTACTATAAAGCTAGAATGGCTTGTCACCTTGAGATGGTAGATTTGGATGTTTGGAGAGTCACTCATGACGGGATGAAACATATTAAGAATCCCGATAAACCCACAAAGAGTGAAGAAAAAGAAATTCATTTCAATGCTAGAGCTAAAAATTGCTTGTTTGAATCTTTTAGCATGGATGTGTTTAACCAAGTATTCACTTTAAATACGGCACATGAAATTTGGTTAAAACTCCAAGAGCTCCATGACAGCACAACTAATGTCCGTGAGCAAAAACATTGTCTAGCTAAACAAAATTATGATTCCTTTAAAATGAATGATGATGAGCTTGCTCATGATATGTATTCTTGTTTGAATCTAATTATCAATGAGCTTCATTCAATAGGATTAACGAAGCTAGATGATGCAGACATCGTGAGGAAGATCATCTCCGTGCTACCACAAAAGAAATATGCAAGCATCATCACCATCCTTCATAACATGGAGGACTTGAGCACCATGACCCCAGCCATAGTCATTGGCAAGATAGTGGCATTTGAAATATCATGGAAGGTGGGTCAAGAAGAAGCCTCATCATCAAGCAAAGGCAAATCTCTCGCATGTAGTGAGAAAAAGAAGATGAAGGACAAGCAAGTTGAGACAAGCTCAAGCTCAAGCTCCTCAAGTGAAGATGAAGATGAAGAAGAAGAAGAAAAAGAAGAAGATGATGATGACGATGATGATGATGATGATCAATCTTCCTCCTCCACCTCCGACCTTGATGAAGAATCAATCAAACTTATCAACAAGGTGGAGAAGATGATCCAAAGGCTCAATGTCAAGGGTGTGCCCATCCAAATTCAAGATCTCATCTTCACCAATCAAAGAAATGAGCAAAGAAAGAAAGGATGTTATGGATGCGACGAGTTGGGGCACTTTGTTAAAGTTTGTCCAAACAAGCCCACATCCAAGACAAAGAAGAAGGCGTGCAAGGACAATGCCCTCACATCAATAAGGTCATGGGATGATTCTTCAAGTGAAGAAGAAGACCATTACAAGAGGTGAGGTCACAAGCACTCATCATCAAGCCCTTCTCGTGTGTGCCTTATGGCACGAGGTAACGAAAGCTCATCCTCTAGTGAGAGTGAGAGTGAGAGTGAGAGTGATGATGAAATACCTTCTCTTAATGAACTTGTGCAAGAAAATCTTAAATATGCTAAAGCTTGCACTAGCCAACAAAAGAAGCTAAAAATGTTGCAAGAAACGCTAGATAGTTCACAAGAAGCATATAAAACCTTGCTTGAACAATATGAGACATTTGCTAATCTCAATATTGAACTATCTACTAAAATTGAGCAACTTAAGGCCAGTGCAACAACAAATGCATGCACAATCAATGATGAGCAACTTGTAAAAAAATGAAAAATTAAAAGAAAAGTTAGCTAGCTCTCAAGATGCTTATAAAAGTTTGCTAGCTAAAATAGAAACCATGTGCAAACATTATGATGAGCTAACTAATAAAGTTGCTAATCTTGAAGCCGTCGGTACAACCCTCACCATGGCACCTAAAAAGAAAAGCTCTATCTTTGACATGCCTAAAAAGGATGCTTCTACTTCTTGGAATGATTTATATTTAGACTCACCCTTGTGCAACCAAGTTTGTGTTGAGAAAATTGTTGTAGATACATGCACACAAGAGGTTGCAATGGAGAATGAGCAACTCAAGCAAGAAGTGGCATGCCTTACCAAGGACTTGACTCAAGTAAAAGGCAAAACAGAGCAAGCCCAACTTCATCAAGATAACACCGTCAAGGGAGTGAATAAGCTTGATGAAGGACAAACCGTGGTTTGCTACGTGTGCCACAAGGAAGGTCACAAGTCCTATGAGTGCAAGGTGAAAAATGGGGGAGGAGCTAAGAAGAAAGAGAAAAACAAAAAGGAAACAAGCAAGCTCTTCAACACCTACACCAACAAGGTGGACAAAAAGGCCTCCACACCTTATCTCTTGAAGAAGAAGAAAAATAACAAGGTGGTGGCCATCAAGGTGAACAAGCAAACCAACAATGGAGCCAAACACATTTGAGTGCCAAAGGAGATCATTTCCAACATGAAGAGCATGAAGAAGGTTTGGATCCTAAAAGGGAAGTGAGAAGTCCAATGGACTTCGGGGAATTTGGAGACTTGGTATAGTTTTGGATGCATTTCATGGGATGCATCACATTGGATCATGTCAATTGCCAAGTGGGTTAGTGAACACTATGGACCTAAATTCTCCTCCCCATGTTAGGTAACTAGATTTAATTTCTTGTAATTTCAATTAGCATCTATTCCTTTTCATGCCTAGGTTTGCATTTGCATGTTTAACCTTTTGTCTTGCATACACTAGGTATATCTTATGGTAGGCTTGCTTGGTTTCACTCTTAACCCTCGGAGCAAACCTACATGGTTTAAATTGTTTAGGAGCACGACACATAGCTTGTTTTACAATTATTCATCTAATATGTGCCAAAGTCCAAATTATAGATAATTTCTCCCGAATATCACTTTCAAAAATGATTCTCACATTCATGTAATGTCATCTTTCAAGTAGTATTTTTTATTCTAAAATCAATGTGCATGTCTCCTACTAGTATTCCATACTTGTGTGCACAAATTTAGGGGGAGGTTACTCTACAAGTTGGATGCTTTGAGACTAACACATTTTCAAGCTTATCATGTGTGTAGTAGTCTCATTGCAAGGAAAATGGAGTCCACGGAGTTAAGCATCATATTTCAAATATCCACCACCTATTGCAAGTGGTATAAATCAAATTGGTTTCCACATATGGTATTTCTAAACCGATATCATCATGTTGATTTCACTTTGGTATTTATATGCTTTCTCCATGCATTATATAGATTAAACTCCTTTGAGCATTAATTTACCAATTATGCATAAACTTCATTCTCCATCATATGTATGCATATATTTAAGGGGAGCTTAGTCTATGTAATGTGAGAGTAAAATTTTGTGACCTATTCCACTCCACATACAAAGGATCACAAAGTTTGACCCTCCCTTGTACTACTAATGTCTTCCTTTTCGGTGTTTGATTCCAAAGGGGGAGAATTTATAGGACCAAAAGCAAGCTCGATCATAATGATTTACAAGTGGTAATGGTAATAATTTACAAGTGGTAATGGTCTGAGAAAGGGAGGATAGTGGATTATGGAGTTAGGGGGAGACTTAAATCCATAATGCCACATGGGGACATTAGCAATGGCAAGATAAGTTTCCAAAGATGTTTACATGTGATATGCATTAGCTTACTTGTGGCATCTTTAGCTTACATGTGCTTACATGTGGTATCTTTTAGCATCATATAACCTTGCCCTTTGCATTGCAGCCTAGCAAGTAAATAGTTTTTAAATTCCAAAAATTTTATTATTTGCTAGTTTTGGTCGTGTTGTCATCAATCACCAAAAATGGGGAGATTATAAGGAAAATTGACCCTAGGCCCATTTACTTTGGATTTTGGTGTTTGATGACCAACACAACCAAATTGGACTAATGAATTTGCAAGTAATTGTTTTGTAGTTCAATAGGGTGCAAGACGTGACTTGGACAAAGGCAACATGATGATCCCATGATCAACACCATAAGCAAGACCCTAGAAGCACAAGAGAAGACCCAAGATATCAAGCAAAGTCCAAGCATGGAGATGGGAACCAAGCTGGACGCAAGATCGTGAAGAAACGAGGTCCATAGAGGTAATCGGATGCGACCCTATGAGTGACCGGACACAACGGCTGTGGATGACCAAATACGCCAGGCAGTGGCATCCGATCGAGTCCAGAAAGGTTCTAGAGATACGCCAGCGCGACCGGACACGTCCGATCGATGATGATCGGACTCGGCCCAGAGTCCGATCAACGCGCGTGCTCCAACGGTCAGGACGACCAGACACGTCTGTTTAGGACGACAACAGCGTCCGGTCAGTAGAAGAAAGCTGGGTTTCTCCTCCAACAGCTACTTTCTTCATGGGACTTATGAATAGACCCCCAACCAGCCATTTGAGATGTGGAGAGCTGATGAAACATACCAAGGGTGTAGATATACCATTTTAGTGATCTCCACTTGCATAGTGCTTAGTGATTCATTAGGTGATTAGCATAGGTGCTTTACGAAGTGCTTAGGTTGATTAGACCACCGCTTATGCGCTTGCTCTAGGGTTAGGCCTAGTGTTTAGTGAGGTTTGCATACCTCTTATCACTCGGTACTTGCACGCACCATTGTTGTACATTGGAGGGCCTTGTAGTCTTATGAGATCACACCAACTGCGTTTGTGGTGTGGCCGCCACCGTGTACTGAAGGGAACAAGGCCCGCGGCGGTTTGGCCGAAAGCTTGATAGTGAAGATGGCGGGGAACGGTCCAAGAGAGGCTTGCCAAAAGGCACACCGGAGACCCACTTACGTGTGGGGAAGGCCCAGGGCTATCCATGGAGTTACCCGATCGAGAGCTTGGCCCTTGCGAGGGATTCCATGCGAGGGACTCCAACGAGGACTAGGGGGAAGCTTACGTGCTTCTTGATACCTCAGTAAAAATACTGGAGTCATCGACGAGAGTTTGCATATCTCTACCTTACTCTTTAACTTCCGCATTTACATTGTTTGCATAACTCCTTTTACGGTAGAGATAGCAACATACTAGCAAAATTGTAGTTGCACATTTAGATAGTTTATCTTTTTGCATAGGTTTTGCTAAGGTTAGAAAAAGAGGCCTTAGTTTAGAGTTAGAGTTTTAAGTTGCCTAATTCACCCCCTTTTAGGCGTCACGGTCCTATTATAGTCACCACCATCGACTAGATGGACTCTGCCTACTACGAGGCCGGCGGGGACCCTTTCATGGCCACTGGTATCATTGGCACGACACGCAGCCCCCAACAACCCTTATAGCCGGTGCCATAGTCCCCACCACTCACACGCACAGTGGATCTGGTGGAAGAAGGGGCGAAGGCATGCGAGCGTCCACCTTGCCGGGGGACTACACCACACGACTGGGGCATTGCCGGGTCGGCCGTGCGTAGCACGTGGACGTGGCTGTGCTTTGGGCCACATCGAGAGAGAGGGAAAGAGAGGAAGGGTAGATATGTGAAAGGGTGCAGAGCCAGCGGCGTCGACCGATGGGGGTGGGAGCGACGGTGTCACCTGCAGCGGCCACGGGTACAGAGCGGAGTGTGTGTCGATGGTTTCTTTCCTTTTTTCTTTCTTTTTTGCAAGGCGGGGGAGCGGCGCGAATGGGTTGGTCCATTTGGACTGGACGCCTGGGTCTAATCATTATCATTTGCAAAAGAACTCCATAAATCCTTTTTGGATTAAGTCCACTTTTGGCCCCTCAACGATTGTCTTGGTCTAATTTTAACACTCAACTACAAAACCGTCTAGTATCGGTACCCCAACTGTCAAAACCATTCACTTTTAGCACCTGGGCGGGGGCAAGACTGTTTTGACCGACATTGAGCGGTTTTGACCACGACACGCTAGCGTTGACCACCATGTAGGATGCTGGCCTGCATCTCAGTGACATGTTGAAAGGACCTAATGGCTAGAGGGGGTGAATAGCCTAATAAAAATTTCTACAACAACACTTAACAAACCGATTAGATAATTATGAGGCGAAGCAAGTGTTGTGCTAGCCTACTAAAATTGCAAGCCAGCTACCACAATTCTAGTTTATATAGTTTCTATCCACACAATAACTATGATACTACACTAAGTTAGTGTGCTCTCAAAGACTAACTAAAGAGCTACACTAACCAAACTAACAAGCTCTCACAACTAGCTACACTAAAGAGCTTGGTAACTAATTTGCGATAATATAAAGGGAGAGAGTAAGATAGTTATACCACCGTGTCGAGGAGTGAACCAATCAATCACAAGAATCAATATCAATGAAGACCAATCACCTCGAAATCAAATGATGAACACAATGATTTTTTACCGAGGTTCACTTGCTTGCCGGCAAGCTAGTCCTCATTGTGGGGATTCACTCACTTGGAGGTTCACGCGCTAATTGGCATCACACGCCAAACCCTCAATAGGGTGCCACACAACCAATATGAGATGAGAATCACACAAGCCACGAGCAATCCACTAGAGTACCTTTTGGCTCTCCGTCGGGGAAAGGTCAAGAACCCCTCATAATCACCACAATCGGAGCCAGAGACAATCACCACCCTCCGCTCGACGATCCTCGCTGCTCCAAGCCATCTAGGTGATGGCAACCACCAAGAGTAACAAGCGAATCTCATAGTGAAACACGAAGACCAAGTGCCTCTAGATGCAAACACTCAAGCAATGCACTTAGATTCTCTCCCAATCTCACAAAGATATTGAATCTATGATGGAGATGAGTGGGAGAGCTTTGGCTAAGCTCACAAGGTTGCTATGTCAATGCAAATGGCCAAGAGGGTGAGCTTGAGCCGGCCATAGGGCTTAAATAGAAGCCCCCATGAAATAGAGCCGTTGTACCCCTTCACTAGGCACAACATGGGGTGACTGGACGCTCCAGTCATATCGACCAAACGTTGGACCGCAGCGTCCGGTCACGTGATGCGTGCCACGTGTCCCCTCTCTTCAAATGCCGAGTGTCCGATCCCAACAGTCAAGTGATGACCAGACGCGATGCTGCGAAGTGATCGAACGCTGGACCTCAGCATCTGGTCATTTCCAGTAAGCATCCAGAAACAATTTTTCACGACCAGACGCATTCGGTCATGCTCGACCAGACTCACCCAGCATCTGGTCACTCGGTGTCTCCTTTGTGCACTGCCACGTCAGTAGGACCAGACGCAACCCTCCAGCGTTCGGTCACTAAGTGACCCAGCATCCGGTCAGAGACCGACGCCAATGTCTTTGTCGCTTCATCTGACCAGACGCGCCGGTCCTATCGAGTCCAGTGTCCGGTCACTTATAGTGACCTTTATCTTTTCTGTCTAGGGCGCCGGTGGCACTGTCAGACTATCGACACTCTACGAGCGGGCACTCCACCGGTGAAGTTCCTAACCCTTGCTCAAATATGCCAACCACCAAGTGTATCACCTTGTGCACATGTGTTAGCATATTTTCACAAATATTTTCAAGGGTGTTAGCACTCCACTAGATCCTAAATGCATATGCAATGAGTTAGAGCGTCTAGTGACACTTTGATAATTGCATTTCGATATGAGTTTCACCCCTCTTAATAGTACGGCTATCGAACTTAAATGTGATCACACTCTCTAAGTGTCTTGATCACCAAAACAAAATAGCTCCTACCATTTATACCTTTGCCTTGAGCCTTTTGTTTTTCTCTTTCTTCTTTTCAAGTCCAAGCACTTGATCATCACCATGGCATCACCAACATCATGTCATGATCTTCATTTGCTTCACCACTTGGAATGTGCTACCTATCTCATGATCACTTGATAAACTAGGTTAGCACTTAGGGTTTTATCAATTCACCAAAACCAAACTAGAGTTTACAATCTCTTCTTTTTTTGGTAATTGATGACAACCCTTTCACAAAGATATGAATTGAAATTCAATTGAATCCATGTTGCTTGCCCAAGCATATTTACCATGTGTAAAAGGATATGGACAAGTTTCATGAATCCCATATGGTAGCAATTGCCCCTCCTACATATGTGCTAAGAGTTTGGATTGTAGCTTGCACATATGTGTAGATAGGAAATATAGGAGACAATGTCTACCAAGTGATGCTACGGTATAAAAGATGGACCTTTGAAGCATGATACCAATCAGAGTGCACTATTATACCATCCTTAGCACCATGGTTAGCTTGATACCACTTGGAAACACTTGGAAATGAAATCACTAGATAACCTATGCATACTAGATTTTTATTTCATCATTCAAACCTACAACTAGCATACACCACACAAGCATGGATATTGAAATTCAAAATATGTGCCAAGCAAGCATACATATGAAATGCATATTCAAATGCACCATACAAGTTCATGAGCTTGCTCCTCCTACTTGTGTGCTCAAAATTTTAATTGATCCATTTCCTTTGTCATATCTCTCTCCCTATGTCAAGTTCTCCCCCTTTGTTGTCTTTTGATTATCTTAGTACACTAACATCTTTGTTTTTCTCCCTATATACTAATATCACTAATATCTTTGTTTTTCTCCCCCTTTGTCATCAATGACCACAAAGGTTCAAAATATAGATAGGTTGAGATTATCAAAGTCAATCAATGGGGTGAGGATCATTTTCCCAAATTTGGTCCAATCTAGATCATTTGCCAAAGATATTTAACTCATTTTCATCCAAGGACAAGCTTCTTCACACCTCCAAATAAGGGTTATCTTGTACCATGTTGAGTTAAACACTTAGAGCTCATTTACTAGATCAAACACTAGGTTGACAAGCCCACAGACATGTCATATGCTACCACTAGATCAAAATAAGCATAGAAGCAATAGTCATACCATATAATCATCAAATTCATTTGATTTTCATGAATGAACCTATTAAATGTGAAAGATGTCTAGATATACTAAATATGTCCTTAGCAAGGATGTATGCCATGCCAATCAACTTTTACCTTGGATTGCTCGAAGGAGAGGCATGTCATATGAGTGGGGGTGCATCAACACATATTTGAGAAATCCAATATGTTCAACTCATTCCTTAGCTTGCAAAACCTTTTCTCATCCAATGGCTTGGTGAATATACTGGCAAGTTGATCTTCGGTGCCTACACTCTCAATGTAAATGTTCTCTTTTTGTTGGTGATCTCTTATGAAATGGTGGCGGACATCAATGTGCTTTGTTCTTGTATGTTGAACTAGATTGTTGGTCAACTTGATTGCACTCTCATTGTCACATAGCAATGGCACTTTCTTGAACTTGATTCCAAAGTCACTCAAAGTGGCCTTCATCCAAAGTACTTGTGCATAACAACTACCGGCGGATATGTATTTGGCTTCGACGGTTGATAATGCAATACTATTTTGTTTCTTTGATGACCATGAAACAAGTGATCTTTCCAACAATTGACATATGCCGAGGTACTCTTCCTTTCAACCTTGCATCCCACATAATCCGAGTCGGAGTAACCAACTAGCTCAAACTTTACTCTTTTGGGATACCACAAACCAACATTTTGTGTATGCTTCAAGTACCTCAATATTCTCTTAGTAGCCTTCAAATGACTTTCTCTTGGTGAGGCTTGAAATCTAGCACACATGCATACACTAAACATGACATCCGGTTGTGGCGATTCACTCACTTGGAGGTTCACGCGCTAATTGGCATCACACACCAAACCCTCAATAGGGTGCCACACAACCAACATAAGATGAGGATCACATAAGCCACGAGCAATCCACTAGAGTACCTTTTGGCTCTCTGCTAGGGAAATGTCAAGAACCCCTCACACTCACCACGATTAGAGCCGAAGACAATCACCACCCTCCGCTCGACAATCCTCGCTGCTCCAAGCCATTTAGGTGACGGCAACCACCAAGAGTAATAAATGAATCTCGTAGCGAAACACGAACACCAAGTACCTCTAGATGCAAACACTCAAGCAATGCACTTGGATTCTCTTCCAATCTCACAAAGATATTGAATCTATGATGGAGATGAGTGGGAGGGCTTTGGCTAAGCTCACAAGGTTGCTATATCAATGCAAATGGCCAAGAGGGCGAGCTTGAGCTGGCCATGGGGCTTAAATAGAATCCCCCACGAAATAGAGTCGTTGTACCCCTTCACTGGGCACAACACGGGGTGACCGGACGCTCCGGTCATATCGACCGGACGCTGGACCTCAGCGTCTGGTCACGTGATGCGTGCCACATGTCCCTTCTCTTCAAATGCTGAGCGTCCAATCCCAACGGTCAAGTGATGACCGGACGCGCTGCTGCGAAGTGACCAAACACTAGACCTCAGCGTCCGGTCATTTCTAGTAAGAATCCAAAAATGATTTTTCATGAACGGACGCGTCCGGTCACTCAGCGTCTCCTTTGTGCACTGCCACATCAGTAGGAGCGGACGCAACCCTCCAGCGTCCGGTCACTAAGTGACCCAACATCCGGTCAGAGACTGACGCCAACATCTTTGCTGCCTCATCTGACTGGACATGCCGGTCCTACCGAGACCAGCGTCTGGTCATGTACCTTCTCTTTTCTGTCTAGGGCGTCGGTGGCACTGTCGGACTGTCCGCACTCTATGAGTGGACACTCCGCCGGTGAAGTTCCTAACCCTTGCTCAAATATGTCAACCACCAAGTGTATCACCTTGTGCACATGTGTTAGCATATTTTCATAAATATTTTCAATTGTGTTAGCACTCCACTAGATCCTAAATGCATATGCAATGAGTTAGAGCATCTAGTGGCACTTTGATAACCACATTTTGATACGAGTTTCACCCCTCTTAATAGTACGGCTATCGAACCTAAATGTGATCACACTCTCTAAGTGTCTTGATCACCAAAACAAAATAGCTCCTACCATTTATACCTTTGCCTTGAGCCTTTTGTTTTTCTCTTTCTTCTTTTCAAGTCCAAGCACTTGATCATCACCATGGCATCACCAACATCATGTCATGATCTTCATTTGCTTCATCACTTGGAATGTGCTATCTATCTCATGATCACTTGATAAACTAGGTTAGCACTTATGGTTTCATCAATTCACCAAAACCAAACTAGAGCTTACACATGTGGGGCCCACACGTCACCCACTCATTCCCTCCCCTCCTTCCTCTAGCTCCAGCAGCATTTGGCGGCGGTGTCAACTCCATCCCCAGCGTCGGCCGCTCGCCCGAGGCCACATCGTCGACCGCCCCTCCACCGGCCTTGACCACGGAGAGCTGACCCCCACCTACCTGATTCTGTCCCACTGCTTGGTGTCCGTCCCACCACGAGGAGCCAGTCCGCACAGCCTCTTGCGCCACGGCCCTACGCGACCTCCGCGCCCCACCGGCGGTCTCCACGCCCGTGGTTGTGGCTCCACACCTCGTAGCCGGGCGGCCCATGTGAAGACCTCCACGCCTGTGGCTTGCTGCCCCCGATGGAGGCGCCCGGGGCCCACGGACCCTTTCCCTGTGCAACTTTGTGCTCACAGCCTATTCCCATGGTCTGCTACGGAACCGGCTTGGCGGAACCGACGAGCTCGGCTACGGCGTAGGGAGGCGACATCCGCTCACTACTGTGCGGCTCGGAGGCCGAGGACGAGGACGAGTCAGCCATGGCGTTCTCCTCCAGCTGCCCGTCGTTCCACACGGACGACTTCGTGTCCCCATCACCCAAGACGCCACCTCCACCGAAGCAGCGCAGCAAGATGTGTCGCACGATGGTCTCCCGGCTGCGCACGGCGCTTGCCACGGCCATCGTCGCCGGGTGAGGCTTTCCCGCGCGCAAGCTTGCCGGATCAATCGCCGCCGCACCTTGATCCGCCCTCGCCGGAGGTGGACGGGGCAGATTCGCCCTCACCGTCGTGCCTCCTAATCCGCCACGCCATGCCTCGATCCGCCCTCGCCAGAGGTGGATGGGGCAGATCCGCCCTCGCCGCATGCCGCGCCTCGATCCGCCCTCGCCGGAGGTGGACAGGGCGGATCCGTGCTCGCCGTTGTGCCTCGATCCGCCATGGCCGTGCCCCGATCCACCGCGTGGGGGCCATCAGAGAAGGCCTTGCGCGAGAGGAGAGAGAGAGCGTCCGCCAATGAGGGAGAGAGGGCGCTACGCGAGCGGCCGTCGGTGAGGGAGAGAGAGACAGAGGAGAAGGTGGTGCTCGGGAGGAGGAGAGAGAGCGGTGGTGTGCAGCTGTGTGTAAGGGAGAGAGAGAAGCGCAGGGGGTGGGCTCGTAGGGCAGAGGCGGCGCGGGCGCAAAGCAGGCTGCTGGAGCTGAAGGAAGGAGAGGGAGAGAATGAGTGGGTGACGCGCGGGCCCCACATGTCGCTGAGACACATGCCAACGTCCTATGTGGCGGTCAACGCCAGCGTGGCGTGGTCAAAACCCTTCAACGTCGGTCAAAACAGCCTTGCCCCCGCCCAGGAGCTAAAAGTAAACGGTTTTGACAGTTGAGGTACCGATACTAAACGGTTTTATAGTTGAGGGTTAAAATTAGACCAAGACAATAGTTGAGGGGCCAAAAGTGGACTTAATCCATCCTTTTTTGACACAAACAGGAGAAATTCTCTCCAACAAAAAACAAACACTTGGAGCCTGTTTGGTTGTGACTTGTGAGCCAGGCAGCTCGGCTGGGCCAGGCATCAGAATTTCACAAGAATATACATATATACTCTTCCTTCGCCGATGCCCAAAATAGCCCATGGGCTTCAAAGCCATCTCACCATGATTCATGGGCTCCGCGCCTTGCAACATTTACAGGGAACAAGCAACTAGCAACTCAGGAGGCAAGCAGGGCAGAAACAGAAAGTCAGAAACTCCGCACACAAAGACATCACAGTAAAAGATATCCTGGGGCTGCATAGACTTAGCCACCATTACACTGGTTTCACAGGTGCTCTCCACGCTTGGAATCCAGCACCCGTTCTTCTTGTCGGACAATCAGCAGCTAGTAAACTTCTTCAACAGGAACGGCCACAACAATCCACCACGGTGGGAAATCAAGCCTCACACAACGCTTCATCAACCATACGTCAGGCAACAATGCAAGAGTTTTCAAGGTTCATAGGAAGCTTAACACCACAGCACATGTCCTAGCCACTCAGGCTTCAGCTCTTCGGACAGGGCTCCCTTTGAATCACTGTCTTCCTATACCAATCCAACACATGTAATCAGCTGTCCCTCTTTGACAGCTCTGAACTCTGTAATCGGGTGATTGCTTCACCCTCATTGCGGCATCCTGCCGTTAATATATTTGCCTTTTATCAAAAAAACAAAAAACAAAAAACTGCAGTACCTCTGAAGTCGCAGAAAATCAAACATTTCCCTTCTTGTATACTGCTGTGAAAGAAACAGCTGCACTGCCACTGAAGTTTATGAACTGCATTAACCAAATCCAGGGGGCACTTCAGGATCCTCCTCCTCATCCCCTGGATTGCTGATAGCAGCTGGCTCACCTCCATTTGGCTTCGCTTCATTACCATTTTCCAAATTCATCGGTGGCTTTGTTGCTCCTATATCATTATGCTGAGTATTGCTGAAACCAAATCCCGGTGGTTCCTCCGGATCATCATCTTCCACCTCGACTGCAACGGTAGTTGCTGTTTTTGTTGGCAAAACTTCTTCCTCTTTGCATTTCCGCTTCAGCTTCTTGGAAGAAGGCTCAGGGACCTTTTCAGGGTTCAGTATCCTATTGTAGACGGCTTTCACAGTTCCCTGTATATCAGTTTCATTTGAATGGATGACATTCCATACCTCATCTGAGATTTGACCCATTATTTTGCTCCTGATATGGAAGAACAGTGTAGCAACAAATAGAGTTAGTAATCAATATCTATTATGAGAATGTAAGAAGTGATACATTTGAAGGTTTTTACAAAGTAGTTCAAATTACCCAATATCTTGAAAAATTGCATCAGATAGGTCTTTCAATTTCATCCTCTCAGATCCATCTTCATGTAGAACCACTGACTGCTTTACCTCTGAGATGATTTTGTTCCGTAGTACCTCCTGCAAGAAAAAACTGCATGACATCAACTTATACTCCTATGCACCACTAATACCATATCTGATGAACAAAGGATATGTTACTACGCACTGTTTGCAATCTACATCTACTGAGCAAGATGCTGGCGCACAGCATACTGAAATAGATACTCTTAACACAAATTTCAATTTGCCCAAGAGACAAGTGATGCAACAGAATAAATTAAGCTGTGATCACAGGAAATCAAATAATGTGCAATAAACATGGTTGAAAGGACTATGCATAGATAACCAGATAACAAACCCTTCACGTCTCAATCAAAAAAGGAAAAGGAAGACAGACAGACTCACAGACAGCACATGCTTCTTATACAAAGGAAACTTCTTTTGCCGCAGCTTACATAAATAAAGTCACTATGAAGAAGAGGCCATTTTGATCATAAAACTGGAACATTTTGAAACGAAGTTAAGCAACTGGCAATCAGCATGGCTTATAAATAACAAATAAAAAAAATCTCAACTACAGCAAGAGAGATGTCTCACACTCTCCCTGGCTGGCTGACTGGCTTTGTTCTAAGGTAGGGGAGTTCGATACCCTGGCTGGCTAGGAAAATGCGAATTATTAATAACAGTGCAAAATGTCTTGCTGAAACCATTTGTATACGACAAAAGTATACAGACTAGTGTCTCACATTTGTCAACAGATGACTGGATAATAATAATTATGCAACATCACCAGAGCTTATACCAAATATTCATCACATGGCAATAGCTCAGAAAGATGACTCAAACAATTGGTGCTCTACAACTGGTGTTGCAGACTTGCAGTTTCAGATAATAATTATTGTGGTTACTGATTTTAGTTTTTATCTCTAGTCACCCATGTTGCAGTGCAGCAGCTCAACAAGGTCAAACTAGAATGGTAAGACCCCCAGCTCATTGTGAAAAGCTCATAAAATTATTTATCCGTAACTCATCACAAGCTCTAATCCATTGTAACCATGTACGGCATGTCGCTCGGCAGTCATTCTAGTGGTGGACAATTCAACTCTCCACTCCATTTATAGTCCTAATAAATGCTGCGTTGCAAGACTACTTCACGTGTTGGAAGTTGCAGGCAGAGCGTTTCCAAAATCCAAATACAATAAAAAAGGAAAATACTGGTCTTATAGCGGCTTGGCACAAAGCATGTTTATCTTCCTTGCGCAGCAAATGTCCACACACCTGAGGTATTGAAACACAACTAGGGAAAAAAACATGTCTATGCATGTGAAGACCCTCCTCACACACCTTCTGTTTTCTGATACAATCTACATCGAGATGTATACTATCATAGAAACTTTGGTGAACCTCTACACGTATTGGACAGAGAGAAACCTTTGGAGAACCTCTACACACATCTGATAGAGGGAAACTCTTGAAAGTTGAAACTTCCTCCTTCCAAATGCAGAATATAATAACATAAATGCAAAAGGGTACAGACACTCTCTTATGTTCGAAGTTTTTTTCCACCATCCTGCAGATTATAATTTTGAAACGTTTTGTAACAAGCATCGAATCAGACCCTTTAAGAACCTTAGGATTTCACTATACAAACACCAGAAGCCAGAACTCATTGCAGTTCACCCAAACAAGACACAACACAGATGGATCTATGTCTAACCCTTTTTTTTGAACGAAAGATCTATGTCTAACTCAAGCCAGTACTTTCAATGACAACAAAGTTCTGCAGTTGTCCACTAAAGAGCCACCGAGGAAAGGGTCACGCCTCAACCAGGGTTCAATCTGAAGTGCTCCCTATACAGCATCGGGGTCTTAAGGCCTATAGCAGACCAAACAGACGAAATTCCAGAGAAACCCTACACTCTGGGTCACCTCTTGCAATCTTACAAACAATCAAGCACAATATCGAATCAAGTAACGGCAATGACCAATCCACCGAAGAATTCAGTGAAACGAAGTGGCATGTGCGCAGGATTAGGGACCAAGAGCGACGAAATCGGAAAACCTTTTGGTAAAGGATTTGGAGGATTGACGTTTGGGGGAAGCTTACGTTGTCCTTGACCTTCCGAACGATGGCACGGCGGAGAGCATCGAAGTCACCATCATCCTTGAGCCACTCCACCACCTCACTTGCCGTCGGCAGCCGCTGCAAGGTGCAGCCACCAGGATCACTCATGGGAATGAGATCGGGAAGCGCCGGATCGAAGCCTGAGTCCGGCTTGAAGCCTCAGTCCCTAGTTTTGCTGTAAATGGTGAGCACGGGTAATAAGTAATATATGCTTGGCCATATATAAATATCTATAATCTAACTAAATTCAAAGATCTACATTTAGAACTCAACATTGATTGATGGGTAGCCCTACTAGTGGGCTTGGATCCAGACCGAACCCACACCAATCCAGGACATGCATGCACTGTTTAATTAACCCACCCCTAACCATTCATTCAATCGCAGAAACCTAACCAACTCAAACTGTGACTTCCATTCACCCCATGACAAACCAAGCCAGGTGCTGGACCTGTGGGTTCAACCATTAAAATCCATTTCCCAACTCACAGTTTCGCTTCCACTACCGATCAAACCAATCAAAATGCTTATCCGCTGTAAAACCCACCAGGCCACCACCGCAAGGGTGAATAGACACTCGCTGCAACCTCTATTTATCTACTATGAGAAGTTGAAAAATAAAAAAAAGGAACATACAAAACGATGATATACGTGATCGCCTAGAGGTAGCACCAATTGAAGAAAAGCTTGTTCAACATCGATTGAGGTGGTTTGGCCATGTCCAAAGGAGACCTCCAGAGGCACCAGTGCATTGTGGAGTCCTAAGCCAAGCTAATAATATGAGGAGAGGTAGAGGAAGACCGAAATTGGCATGGGGGGAGGCAATAAAAAGAGATTTGAAAGCTTGGATATACCTAGAGATCTATGTTTGAATAGGAGTACTTGGAAAGCAGCTATTGAACTGCCTGAACCGTGACTTGGGGCTCTTAGTGGGTTTCAACTCTAGCCTACCTCAACTTGCTTGGGACTGAAAGGCTATGTTGTTGTTGTTGTACATAATAGTTCTTTCCATGGAAAATAGATAATCTGGGAAAAATAAAAAAGTAAAAAATATCACATACTCCTGGGACTGGCAGCTTGCAGATGTACTGATAAATTTCCACGAAAACTACTGACAACCTAAATTCACAGCATTGCTAACACTACTAAAGTTTTCAGTTTAAATATCAAATATCATTTGCAACTATGTAGCTCGCTTGCCTATTTAATAGTTTTGACCATAACTGTGGTGAACAAAGGTTATCTACTCAAGAATTATAAGCATTAGAAAAAAGCTAACCGCTGGTAGGATTCGTGTTCTCAGTTACAAAAGAAGAAAAAAACATATCAATCAATCAGGGTTCTATGATAAATGACCCATTTTGCACAAATTTCAGTCGGTCCACATTCTCAAACCCTAGATCTTGCTGACGAGAAATTCAGAGGCAGAGAAAAATGTACCTAGCGGTACGCGCCGCCCTGGGCACCCGTCGAATTGGAGACTGCGCGGCCTGAGGAGGGGCTTCAGTCTGGCACTCAAGAGTCAGGCTCACGGGTGCTTGCCCTTACGTCAGATGAGAGGGTTTGGTCGTCTGACCGCCTGGGAATCGCCAATCCGCGCAACTGCGGCTGGAACCCACCTTCTCCCCGCATTCTTCACGATTCTTGGAGGGCTTAGACGGAGGTGGGGAGGTGTCAAACCCACAACGAGACTGTGTGTATCGGAAGGAAGCGTCTATTTAGGATTACGTATTCAATCGTTTATGTAATACAAGTCTATGACATGTGGGCCCGGGAGGGCAAAACCATTGAGTTTAAGCTATCGCATTTTTAGAATACAGACATCGGCAGCAGAAATCTTTCCTCTGTCTTTCCGATCTACTGTTCCTCTTGTGTTCCTCACGTCGACGGTGATCACCGACGGCAACGGGGTGTGACAAGTGGTATCAGAGACGGTGTATCCTCGGCGTGGGGGGCGACGGGCGACCGAAGCTCTTCTTCGCGCTAGTTATCCGGCGACGGCTGCCTCGCAGCGGCGCCGCCACTCCTACCATCCGGTAACCTACTACCTTCAACCCACATCACCGCAGTTGCTCAGTCCATCTTGGTACGACACACGACCGGGTGCCTTGATCTGCAGTTCGTAATTTTGGCGGGCAGGGGATCTCCGTTAATGCCCTCGAGGTGTTCGACGGAAGGAACCAGAGGTCCCTCCTTTGGGTTGAACTAGGTCGGCTCCGGCAGTGGCACTACTCCACCTGAGCTCTGCAATTTCCACCACCACCTCACTACCATCCCTACTCAGATCCACCACCACCAGACCCAATCCACCCCTACTCAGATCTACTATCACTCGCCTAGGGGACAACATCAGCAATTCGTGGGTTTAGGCGGCGAGAACCTGTGAGCAGCCATTATTCTGCTCCCTATCTTTCATTAGCAAGCAGTCAGTCGAGACGAGGGTTTCGGAACATCGTTTCCGTGTGAAACTCCATAGTCTCATAACGCGGATTGTTGTGCGGTGGCGAAGGCGAAGAAGTGTCCACACACTCGGGTTGCAGAGTAGGTCTCTGTGTAAAATTCCTTGGTGGTGCCTCACTTCTGGGCGTAGTTGGCGAGTTCAGGTGTAACAAGATAAGGGGGAGGGCTACCAAACCCGTTGTTGCACCTTGGTATCAGTCACAACGGCTCCCAAGAAACCATCCGTACAGACCCAATTTATCTTGGAAGCTATGTCTAAGACCAGTGAAGAAGGCAATACAAGGTGGGATCAGATTATGGAGAACTTTGATCTATTGTTCGCTCAGATCAATGATTTGGGCTCATTCAGCAAGAACTGAAGACTCAGGTCACGGCAGCTCAGGAGGAATAGAAGAAAATTGCGAAGCAAGTGCAAGCCAATGGTCAGGCAGTGGTGAAAGGTCCTAATGGCTAGAGGAGGGGTGAATAGCCTAATAAAAATTTCTACAACAACACTTAACCAAAGGGTTGGACAATTATGAGGCAAAGTAAGTGTTGCGCTAACCTACTCAAAATGTAAGCCACCTACCACAATTCTAGTTTAGATAGTGTCAATTTACACAAGAGCAATGACACTACCCTATGTTAGTGTGCTCTCAAAGGCTAACTAAAGAGCCACACCAACCAAGCATGAAAGCTCTCACAACTAGCTACACTAAAAAGCTTGTCAACTAGTTTGCGATAAAGTAAAGAGAGTGATCAAGAGGGTTATACCGCCATGTAGATGAATGAACCAATCAATCACGAAGATGAATAACAATGATGACCAATCACCTCGGAATCAATGATGAACACAATGATTTTTATCGAGGTTCACTTGCTTGCTGGCAAGCTAGTCCTCGTTGTGGCGATTCACTCACTTGGAGGTTCACGCGCTAATTGGCTTCACACGCCAAACCCTCAATAGGGTGCCGCACAACCAACACAAGATGAGGATCACACAAGCCACGAGCAATCCACTAGAGTATCTTTTGGCGCTCTGCCGGGGAAAGGTCAAGAACCCGTCATAATCACCACGATCGGAGCCAGAGACAATCACCACCTTCGCTCGATGATCCTCGCTGCTCCAAGCCGTCTAGGTGGCGGCAACCACCAAGAGTAATAAGCGAAATCCGCAGCGAAACACAAACACCAAGTGCCTCTAGATGCAATCACTCAAGCAATGTACTTGGATCACTCCCAATCTCACTATGATGATGAATCAATGATGTAGATGAGTGGGAGGGCTTTGGCTTAGCTCACAAGGTTGCTATGTCAATGAAAATGACCAAAGATATGAGCCACAGCCGACCATGGGGCTTAAATAGAAGCCCCCATGAAATAGAGCCATTGTACCCCTTCACTGGGTACTCTATGCTCTGACCGAACGCTCTGGTCCACTTGACCGGACCCTAGACTCAGCGTCCGGTCCACAGATGGACGCCATGTGTCATCGCCTTTAGACGCTGTTCGTTAGATTCCAACGGCTCTGAAGCTGACCGGACGCTCCGGTTAAAACTGATCGGACGCTGGAACCCAGCGTCCGGTCGAGTACAGTAAGGGTCGAAACCTGGTTTTCCTCGACTGGACGCGTCCGGTCCACCTCGACCGGACGCAGCCCAACATCCGGTGGTAAACCCTAGCCACTACACCGACAGTCAACGCGACCGGACGCAGGCAGTCAGCGTCCGGTGCTTCTGGATCCAGTGTCTGGTCACTGGACCGACGCTGGCATCAGCTCTGTTCTCACTTCTATCTTCTCCACCCTTGCTCCAATGTGCCAACCACCAAGAATTTGCATCCGGCGTAATAGAAAATAGGCATTCTATTTTCCCGGAAGCGCCAAATTCATCTCAACCCTGCAAACACCTTGTGCACATGTGTTAGCATATTTTCACAAATATTATCAAGGGTGTTAGCACTCCACTAGATCCTAAATGCATATGCAATGAGTTAGAGCATCTAGTGGCACTTTGATAACCGCATTCCGATACGAGTTTCACCCCTCTTAATAGTATGGCTATCAAACCTAAATGTGATCACACTCTCTAAGTGTCTTGATCACCAAAACAAAATAGCTCCTACAAGTTATACCTTTGCCTTGAGCTTTTTGTTTTTCTCTTTCTTCTCTTCAAGTTTAAGCCCTTATCATCTCCATGCTATCACCATTGTCATGTTATGATCTTCATTTGCTTCTCTACTTGAAGTGTGCTTCCTATCTCATGATCACTTGATGAACTAGGTTAGCACTTAGGGTTTTATTAATTCACCAAAACCAAACTAGAGCTTTCAAGTGGCTAGTCTGACAATTAGGCAAATGGAAAAAGAAAAACTGGAGGATAGTTTAGATAATGCCTCAGTTGTCTCAGCTGAAGAAACCATGTTTGATAATGTGTTTGATGCCCCGACTCATGACCACAAGCCAGGCACATCCAAGAGAACCCATGGCCAGTTCAATAAGGATCAGTTACCTCACCACTCAATTCCCAAAATGCAATTCCCCATGTTTGATGGAACAGGCCCCAAAATCTGGATTGACAACTGCTCCAACTATTTTACCATCTACAACATTACACATATGGGTCCTTATGATGCTATTCTTAGCTTTGATTGGCTTAAATTACATAGCCCCATGCAGTGTGATTGGAGTAACAAAACCCTCACCTTTACACATGATGGCAATACAATTACCATCCAAGGCCTACAAACCCCACCTTTACAAGCCACACCCATTTCCCCTACCCAACTATATAAGGCTACCAAAGGCAATGACACCTAGGCCTTTGTCATGCTTCAGCAAACCTCTAAACCCAACCCTACCACTACAAGTACCAAACTCACCAACCTAGACCTACAAACAATTTTGACCAAATATCAACTAGTATTTCAGGACCCACAAACTTTACCACCACAGAGAAGCTATGACCATTCTATCCCACTCATACCAGGATCTATTCCAATCAATGCCAGACCCTATCACTACTCTCCACAGCACAAAACTGAAATTGAAACTCAAGTCAAGCAGTTGCTACAGTCTGGGCTCATCACACACAGTCACAGTCCCTTTGCCTCTCCTATACTGCTGGTGAAGAAAAAGGATGGGACATGGAGGTTCTGTGTGGACTATAGGAAACTCAATGAGATGACAATCAAGAACATGTTTCCTCTTCCAATCATTGAAGAAATTTTGGATGAATTAGAAGGAGCAGAATATTTCACTAAGTTGGATCTGAGATCAGGGTACCACCAAGTTAGAATGTTGCTAGAAGATGAGTATAAAACTACATTCAAGACTCATCATGGCCACTATCAATTCAAGGTAATGCCTTTTGGCCTAACCAATGCACCTGCTACCTTTCAATGCATCATGAACCAAATTCTCCAGCCATTTCTGAGGAAGTTTGTGTTAGTATTCCTGGATGATATCCTCATTTACAGTAAATCATTCACTAAACATCTGAAGCATCTAGAACAAGTTTTGGAAGTGTTGTAGACCAATCAGTTCTACCTTAAACAATCCAAATGTTCATTTGCTCAAACATAGCTAGAGTATTTGGGTCACATCATTTTAGCTATAGGAGTAGCAACTGATCCTTAGAAAACTCATGCCATGTTACATTAGCCCCAACCAACAACCATGACAAAGCTTAGGGCTTTTCTAGGCCTCACAGGATATTATAGAAAATTTGTGAAGGGTTATGGAGTCATGGCCAAACCACCCACCAACTTACTCAAGCACAAGCAATTTTAGTGGCCCCCAATAGCTCAAGAAGCCTTTGATAAGCTCTGAAAGGATCAAGATGCCTAAGAGGAGGGAGTGAATTGGGCTAATTCTAAATTTTCTTACAATAATCAAATCCTACGGTTAGCCCAATTAACCCCTTGTGCCTAGAAAAGTGTTTCTATTAAGCTAACGTATAATGAACTTGCAACCTATGTTCCAAACTTACTCTAGCATGGTAATTCTATAAATGTAAAGACAAGTATTGAATTGCTCAAAGTAAATGCTCAAAGTAACTAGAGAGAGAGGAACGCGGCGATGTTTTGCCAAGGTATCAGAGAGTCGCCACTCCCCACTAGTCCTCGTTGGAGCACCCGCGCAAGGGTGTAGCTCCCCCTTGATCCATGCAAGGATCAAGTGCTCTCTACGGGTTGATTCTTCGATACTCTGTCATGGCGAATCACCCAAAGCCGCTCACAACTTGAGTTGGATCACCCATAAGCTCCGCCGGGTGATCACCAAGCTCCCAATCACCACCAAGCCGTCTAGGTGATGGCGATCACCAAGAGTAACAAGCACAAACTCTCACTTGACCACACAAAGCCTAATGAGAAGATGGATGCACACTTTGCTACTCTTGATTCACTAATGAGGCTACTCTCTTGGATTCTCAAATCTCAATTACCTCACTAGGACCTTGCTCTTCTTGGCACTCACAAACGTGTTTCTCAGCTGTTGGAATGAGTAAAAGTGACTCCACACACGAGTGGAGCTTCTATTTATAAGGCAGCCTAAAAAACGAGCCGTTATGAGCTTCTGCTGGGGGACCGGACGCTCCGGTCAGTTCAACCCACAAACCAGTGAATAAGTGTTGACCGGACGCTGGCAGGGTCCGGTCACTACTGACTGGACGCGTCCAGTCGCATTAAACCCTCACTGGATGCTTACTGTACTTGACCGGACGCTGAGCCCCCAGGGTCCGGTCAGTACTGACCGGACGCGTCCGGTCGCAGATTCCCTTCTCTGGAACCTTACTAGAGTCGACCGAACGCTGCCTCTCAGCGTCCGGTCAGTTGACCACTCCAGCGTCCGATCACACCAAACGCAGTCTGCTTGATCAAATGAACTGACTGGACCCTGCGGCCAGTGTCTGGTCGCACCGAAGCCAGCGTCCAGTCAGCATTTGACCCTCCATTCACTTCCAACTCTCGATCATATGTGAATGAAGTTTGCTCCATAGGATCTTAGGCATTCATAGGAGCTACCTAGAGCTAGTTTTAACAAGTGTGCACCATACCTAACTCACTAGACTCACCTAGGTTAAGCTACCCGTCCATACCCCCCTTTATAGTACGGTCAAAGGAAAAACAAAGTCTTAAACTACTCTAAGTGTCTCTCCAACTCCAATTGACACTTAGAACTAGTCATCCTTAACCTTGTCGTCCATCCTTTGAAAACCGAAACGATTTCCATCGTAGGGGCATGACCACCTCGATTGCCCAATCGATCTCTATTACCATGACCTAACTTAATTGCCTCTGCAAAACATACGTTAGTCATAGTAATCTTGTATTGACATTAATCACCGAAATCCAACTAGGGGCCTAGATGCTTTCAAGCTCAAATTAGCCCTCACAACTACTCTAGTCCTGGCACTACCAAATTTTTAGCAACCCTTCATAGTGGAAACTGATGCTTGTGGGGAAGGCATTGGAGCAGTTCTTATGCAATCTGGACAGCCCATTGCTTATCTCAGTAAGGCCCTGGGAGAGAAACATCAGAAGCTATCCATTTATGGAAAAGAGTTCCTAGCCTTAATTATGGCAGTGGAGAAATGGAAACATTATTTACAGAGGCAAGAGTTCACCATCTTAACTGACCATAAATCACTATCATATCTTGTTGAGCAGAATCTTCACTCTGAAATGCAGAGGAAGGCCATGACTAGACTCATGGGACTTCAATTTAAAATTGTCTATAAGAAGGGCAAGGAGAATGTAGCTACTGATGCTCTATCCAGAGTACCCCATCTCCACACATTACATGCAGTTTCCTTGGTGAAGCCTGATTGGGTTTAGGAGGTCATCAATTCATATACAACAGATGCTAGAGCACAACAGTTGCTTCAACAGTTGGCAATTACTAGCCCTGATCTAGTAGGGTATACTTTGGATAATGGGTTGATCAGACACCATAACAAGCTATGGATTGGCCACAATTCAGCACTACAAACTAAGCTTATCGCTAGTTTTCATTCCATGGCTATAGGTGGACATTCTGGCACTGCTGCCACATATCAAAGACTAAAAAATCACTTTTCATGGAAAGGGATGAAACAAGCTGTGGAAAGCTATATCAAGCAGTGTGATGTCTGTCAGCATGCCAAACACTCCAACACTCATCCTGTAGGTTTACTTCAACCCTTACCATTACCTCAGGGAGTTTGGATGGATCTATCTATGGACTTTATAGAGGGTCTTCCAAAGTCACAAGGTTACACTATTATCCTAGTAGTAGTGGACAGATTAACCAAATATGCTCACTTCATGCCAGTCAAACATCCTTATACAGCAGCTTCTATAGCACAACTCTTTATGGATAATGTGGTCAGGTTACATGGGTTACCATAGTCCATTGTCTCTGATAGGGACACCATTTTTGTCGGTGCTTTTTGGAAGGAGCTATTCAAGCTTTATAGAGTAAAATTGGCTCTCAGCACAGCTTACCACCCACAGTCTGATGGGCAAACTAAAAGGATCAACCAGTGCTTGAAATGTACCTGAGGTGTTTAGTCCAAGATGCTCCTACAACCTGGAAGTCCTGGCTATCATTAGCTGAACTATGGTACAACTCCACATTCCACTCCTCCCTCGGTTGCTCTCCCTTCAAAGCCCTCTATGGCAATGAACCAACTGTGGGCGCCACACCATTGCTCTCACCTGCTACATTACCAACTGTTGCTGAAATCATTGAGAATCGTGAGCTTCACCTTCAATCTCTAAAGCAACACTTGGCCAGTGCTTAGAATCGAATGAAAATCATGGCCGATAAGAAAAGGGTAGATCTCCAGTTCTAGGTTGGCGATCAAGTGCTGCTTAAGCTCTAACCATATACCCAATCCACAGTGGCTAACCGACCTTATCCCAAGCTAGCCTACAAATTCTATGGGCCATACACCATCCTGAAGAAAATTGGAAAAGTGGCCTATCGGTTGGATTTACCTCATGATAGCCAAATCCACCCGGTATTCCACATTTCCCAGCTCAAGTCGTTTGTTCCTAATTTCTCTCCAGTGTTTTCAGAATTGCCTGTCACTACTGACATTGAGGCGGTCGCGGCGGTGTCGGAAGTCATCATTGAGCGCCGCCTGGTCAAGAAGGGTGCTACTGCTATTCCTCAAGTCCTGGTGAAATGGAGTGGTCTTCCAACAACATCGGTCACCTGGGAAGACTACAACGTCTTGCGCCATCGCTTTCCAGAGGCACCTACTTGGGGGCAAGCAGGCACTTCGGCGGGGGGAGCTGTCAAACCCACAACGAGGACTGTCTGAAGAACTATCGGAAGGAAGCGTATTCGCTGGAAGACGTCATCTATTTAGGATTACGTATTCAATCATTTATGTAATACAAGTCTATGACATGTGGGCCCGGGAGGGCAGAACCATTGGGTTTTAAGGGACACCGTGAAACTCTGTAAGCTATCGCATTTTTAGAATACATACATCGGCAGCAGGAATCTTTCCTCTACCTTCCCGATCTACTGTTCCTCTTGTGTTCCTCACGTCGGCGGTGATCACCGACGGCAACGGGGTGTGACAGGAGGGAGAGCGGTAGCAGAGGAGGAATCATTGCGGCGGCAGGCGTGGGCTTATGGCGGTGGCGCATGGCTTGGTCGGGGTTCTCGAGAGGCCTCCGGTGGCGGTGGCGGTGGCAGCGGTGGCAGCGACGGCATGGAGCGAGTCCAAGCCAATAGGTACCGGACCAAACCAAACTAAATCATTCAACAGGCCAGGCATTGGATGCAATTGATCAGATGGCTAGAAAATTCTCACTTGCACTTATTACTCAGTAATTTGGTGGAAACAAAAAAAAAGCGATCGCATAAATATCTCTCATCAAACATTCTAACTTGTCCACATGTTAAGGACTTAAGGGCCCTTTGGGATACAAGAATTTCACAGTAATTATACAAGGACTTCACAAGAATCAATTTATTTTCATAGGGAAAACGCAGAAAACAGCAAAAATCCAATCCAAAAAGGCCTAATTAAGCTGAGGCAAAGAGTAATCGTGGCCTTATACTTCTATTTTTTAGGGGGTTATGCATAAAAATTTGGCCTTGCTGGGATACCAGCACATACAGGTTTAAAGCTAAGTGAGAGACCAGCGATCCCTCTATAATGACATGTTCGTTTGAACTTATCAGCCGGCTATCAGCCAAAATCTATAGTATTTTTCTCTTATAATAAAATAGCCTCAGCCGGCTGTTCAGCCGGCTATCAGCCAAAATCTATAGTATTTTTCTCTCACAACAAAACAGCTTCAGCTGGCTTTAACACCAGCCGAACAGTTGTTACTGATGCATGTCTGAAACCTCAGCAAGCACTGTCAGACGATCAGGCATATGCAGGCAGTATTATTAGACTGCAGATGCCGCATTCATATTCAGGTTACAGGCTCACAGAATACAGCTCGGGGGGATATATATATACAATGAAACATGACAAAATCGAGGCGGTCAGGTCTTCATCAGAGAACTAAAATGAGACTGAATCTTATATTCGTATGTCTTCTCAGTTCTGTTCACACCTTAAATGTTCAGTGTCAAGGAAACGAGTGAAAGCTTAACGGGTAAAACGCTCTGTAATCGACTTGGGTATGAAGCTGATTGTGCTCGATTGTTTCTCCAGTCTGTGTCAAGTAATGGACAGTGCTATTAGCATAAGAGAAATAGTGCAGACAATATATGGTGGGAGCGGTGAAGGCTGCGGGGAGAACCTTCCAATCTCTTCCACAGATTTCACTATTTATTCTGAACTCGTTTCGATCACCTGTCCCCCCAGTATCATCTCATCCAAAATCGTGTGCAGCTGCATCAGATATTGAAAGGAGTTAAAGAAGTATGGGATGTAATAAATACGTAGTACGAGAACACATCACTACTAAAGGAACATGAAGAAACGCAAGAAAATGGAGTGAATCATCGGGGCATTTTGTCTTAAGACCGCATTTCTATACATCTCTGAAAACTTGAGATGCAGGGAACAAGGGAAAACTAGCACCATATGCATCAGCAGGTTCAGTGCTAAGGGCCCAAAGTTTGGCGTAACCTTTCCTTTTGTGTTAAGAATTAGCTACCACTATCTGCATACTAACAAAGTTCTATTGCCAAGGCAATAAAATATGCCCCAGTAGCCTGGTAATTCATTGCTTTTCAAGATCTAATCCACTGGAAGGTGGCAAACTAAGGCGGGCAGCAGCCATAAAGGGTAGGCAGCAAGAAGAATGATGCAGATTTCCTAGCTTTGAAGTTACTGTGTAATATATACATGATTCTATGTTTACTGTTTAGGTTGTTTCCGTCTATTGCCAGCTTAGATTTCGAAGAGCGAGGACTCTCTATTTCAGGATGTGCGCAGTGGAGAGCCAAAGCAGGCAATGGAAGAAAAATGCCTGCCTATGTATCTCAACTCTATCGCTCTGCTTAGCCAAGGCCTCTCCCCTATGGCCTGGGTGCCTGGTGCCCTCCATTATTTAAGGCCACTTCCACCTGGCGCAATACTAAAAAAGGGCGTACCCAGTGTAGAGAGCTCCCGCTCTGTGCGGGGTCTGGGGAAGGGTGTCAGTGGCAAGCCTTACCCTCGCCTGTGCAATGCGAGGAGACCGCGACTCGAACCCGGGACCTTCCGGTCACAGGCGGTAAGACTCTACCGCTTGCACCAGGCCCACCCTTCCACCCGGCGCAATACTATGTAAGAAAATCATCTATTTGAAGCCTACCTATATTACCTTAAAGTCAGAGCATGGTTGTGCACTTGTGTATTACAACCACAATAATTAATTAGATGGGTAGATAATGAGCTATTCTGCATATCAGGGATTCTTGGAGTCAGGCATTTGTTATACTGAGACTTTTGGATTTGCACTGCATATGACCTGTGCATCAAAAGGCTTAATTCGATACAGATAACCCAATTGCTCCAAAAAAAAATGGTGATGCAGCATTAAAAAGCTTCTGCATTCCACCTTTTTGGCTACCCAACAACATGCAATGCAAATGAAGAATGATAAATGGATATTTCAGCAGGAATGAAACCATGGATCCTTGGTAGGCACACTATCTAGTGTAAAAAGATTAAAAAAGTAGGATTATATGTTACCTTGTTGAAGTTAAATACAACGTCAAGCTCGCATACATTCTTGAAGCATCTGTCCAATGTTTCAACAAAAACTGTGCACGAGACGAAGTTCGTATAGAGTAATCAACCTCCTAGAGTAAGAGCTGATAAGAGTCTTTTTAGACAAAAGGAAGACAAAAATAAGTCTTCAGTGAAGTACAATGCATAGCTTGACAGAATTGATTGACAGAGAAGAATGTTGAGAACGTGCTACTGTACTACTGTAGTTACATCAAAATTCACAGGTACTTCATAACAGAAAAATAATGCATTAATACAGAATAAAAAGTTAAATGCAAGGGTGACTGAATACTGAAAGAAGCACAATAAATAGCTAATGATTATGCAGTAAGACAGGCCAAAGAGATGAATGGCATGATAACACACTGAGTACAATTTGTTCCTTAGAAAAATGAGAATGATTTCCTCTTTCATCGATAAGCCATTAGATTACCTTGTACGAGATCGAGCATGGCATGTTGGTTTCATCTCCCAACCACAGTGGCCCAACGGCCACTTGGGCCTTGACCTCGCGCCCTGATCGGGGGCGCCCAGTCCATCTATGGCTGGCGGGCCCCCGTCACACTGCGCATTAAATAGAGGTGGGGTCGATGGCTCTCAGTACGAGGTTCGTCTGAGCCGTACGCCCCACCTAGAAACCCTACTCCGATCTAACAGAGGGGCGCAGCCAGTGACGGGAAGCACCGCCGCCGCCACTGCACTGCGCCACCACGGTCTTCACCGCTACTCCGACCGTCGCTGTCGTGTGCAGATCTTCATCGATGAACCAGCGAAGGCAGGCAGCTCCTAAGACGGTCAGATGCTCCTACTCTCTCTCTGTCTCCTACTCCCGAAGGATTCTCTAAGTCACTAGTTATCCCAAATAGAAAAGAACTCATCCACTGGATCCGCACCTAGATGATCTAAAGAGCACTAACAATGGTACCAGAGCTGGTTTACCTAGGCATGGATCTTGTCAGGGGCGAGAAAACGATTAGAAAAGAAAAGATAGGTTAGATCCGGTTCGGATCGAAAGAAAAGAATTACAGAGGGTTCATCGAACCCTAAACCCTAATCGGGTGATAGAAAGAAAAAGAAAGAAGGGGATTCGAATTCGATTCGGATTACCCTAAAGAACCCTAACCCTAAAGAAATTGGATGGTCCGGGGGGAAGTCTTACCAGAGCTTCCCCGCCACCGTCACCACCGCCTCACGCGGGATGGAGCACCTACCGCCGGCTTGCTGACGCGCGGGAAGAGAATCAAAAGAACAGAAAAGATAAGAACGGTTTAAATCCGTTCGGATCTAGACAAAGAAAGAGGGTTTTCACTAACCCTAACCCTAACTGGGTGAAGATGGAAACAGAGGGCTCGGATTCAAGAAACGATAAGATCCGAACCCTAACCCACTGCAGACTCGGGGACGAAGAAGAAAAGGGTGAATCCCTAACCCAAAACCCTAACCCTAGAATCCCCAAATCCCAGCAAAGATGAGAACGAACACAGGGTCCTACCTAGGCCTTCATCCCGCCGCCGGCATCGCCACTGTGCGGGAAAAAGAGACTTCTCGCCAGCGTGCGGGAAGACGGCCGAGCTACGCCACCGCGCGGGCTCGGTCTACAAAGGGCACCACCGTGGCTCTCCTCGACGATGCCGCGCGCGGCTCTAGCCGCACGCGCGCGCCGGCGAGAGGGGCCGTGGCGGCGCCGCCACCTCCACTTCCTCCTCTGGACACCGTGCGCGGCTGCTGGATACACTCGGCGCGGATGAGAGAGAAAGGGAGGGAAAGAATGAGGCTAGGGTTGAGGGAGCCGCGGCCGGTGGGGGTTTTTGATCCTCCGAGATCAATGCCTGGCCGTTGGATTCAGATAGACGGCCAGCGTTGTTTCGGGCCAAATAGAGCCCAGGCGGGATGCCACTTTCCCGGCCCAGGCCCAGGTTACGGCCTGGGCGCGGGTGCGCGCTGCGCGAGCGGCTACTGGGCCGAACAAGAGATCAGGCCTTCGGGCCAAGCAGGCCTCCGGGCCAAATGAACAAGAAGGAGAGTTTTCAGTTTATTATTTTATTTTATTTTTCAGAAGCATATTTGAATGAATTTTGATCAATTTGAAGATGTAAATTTCTGGTAAAATTGCACCAACGTGTTAGATTTTCCAGAGAGTAGAAAAGTACAGTAAAATGCTTCTGAAAAGTAGGAAAAGAAATTTTGTCAATTTTCCGCTGCAAAGTTAAAGGTTTATTGTCTTCTAATTTGAAGAGCAGTTATAGTTATTCAGTAAATGATGAAAAGTTTATCCTCCAGTTAAAATTAGAATCAGCTGGAAAATTTTAATTGGAGGAATAGTTGGTTGATAGTTAAGATAAATTATAATATTGTTATTTTCTGACCAACGTTGATGATAACAATATTATAAGTTTATTTATGAGTTTAAGTTTAAAGTTAAATTATGGTATTGTTATTTCTGACCAACGTTGATGATAACAATATTATAATTCTATGAGTTTTATGTTTAAAGTTTAAATCTCTGATGAATTTTGCATCAAAGTGACCAATTTTTAGAGAATAGATAAAGTTCAAGGAATGCTCTTAAACTAGATAAATGTATTTTCATGTTTCCGCTGCAATGAAGTTGATTGTCTTCTAATTAAATTCGAACCAACGGGAGAATTTAATTTTGAGGAGCAGTTCTATGTTTACAAGATTATTGAATTTCTATACGTTAATTCCATTTCTGCCCAACGGTGATGTGGAATTAATGTAGAAGAATGATGTTTTATTCTATTTCTGCCCAACGGTGATATAGAATAGAACATAAAGTTTTCAAAGTTTAATGAGCATTATTGTTGAATATTTTTCAGACAAAAGACCTACATGCTTTCATTCTTGAAGGCAGAAAGAGAAATGAGCTGGGTACTTGTGACTCAGATGATGAAATGCCTAAGGGCAAGTTATGTATGAAAGAATGCCATTGGTTAAGGGACTGTGTTCTCTTTAAAGAATAGCTTCAAAAGAAAAGAATTCTAGGATATTGATCCAAGAAAAAAAAAGATAGATCAATGAGAGTCTTCATTGAGAAATGTCTTTTATGTACTCTCTGTGGAGAAGAATTTATTTTTTTTATGAGAGTTGTAAAAGTCATATACATTAAACATGTGTGTTAAAAGAATATTTGGATTTATTTCTGAATTTGATGATTGAACATGAGCCAATCCTGGCAATTATGTCCGTTCAAAGGAATATCTCGCATGGCGGGAAAAAGTTTGTGATAGTATCCGCATGGCGGAAAAAGTTTGAGAAAATACCCGCATGACGGGGTAAAGTTGGCATAGTACATATGTTAATCAATCCTGCATGGCGGGAGAGTTTGGCATAGTACTTATCCCGCATGGCGGGAGGAGGATGTGATGATTCATATGCTCTAAAGAAATATCCCGCACATGGAGAGAAGTTTGGGATAGCTCTTATGCTATTCTAGTATTTACCGTACACTCTGATTGTGTCATGGTCATAAGTACTCAATGAGTTTGAGAACAAAAGAAAGTTGCATGTGAACCAAGAGATAAGAATGATATGCAAGTGTGACTTGCAGAAGTATTGATAATAATAGACTATGTTGAGTTTTGAAGTGTAATGAGAAAAATGTACTCCCATACGAATTTTGTTTGCATGCTGTAATCATGTGGATGAAGTAAGTAATCAAAGTTTCCTCATTCACAAGAGTTCTGAATGTTTCGAAATTGTGGTAGAAAAGTTCATACCACATTTCGAGGGGGAGAAATGTAAGATTAAGAAAGATACTTCCCCATACTTCAGATAAGCAATGCACACTATGCATTGAAGGTAAAAGTGATCTATAAAAGATGAATGTGATCGTTGAGGGAGTAAGACGGTCATAATAATGATACCCCTAAAGTAAAGAAATAGCTAAATTCCTGGACCTTTTACAGTTCCGATAGGAAGATAGCATAGTCAGCTAGTATTTATACTAGATGACGCCATATGAGTTTTTAGCTGATTAAACCCAAAATAAGAAATTTGAAGATACACCATCTTTATTGAAGATGGAGTAATCTGGGGGAGCATGGTATGTAGATACCTAAGGCTTGAATAGAAATGGGATTACATATCCACTATAGTGTTTATTAGAACAACAAATTGCTTTATACATGCTGATGTTGTATGACATATACAACACCAGATGTTAGCTCTTAAAGAGGATGAATAAGTAAACAAGGATCTTGTGATACAGGAGGCTATAGAACAATTGTCTTTTGGCAATGAAGAGTAACAATAGCCCCATATGAAAGAAGTGCCACGAGGCCCTAGAAGGTCTCAAAGAATAAGAAAATCAGATATTTATGGTGACTAAGAAGTAAAAGTTAAGAAAGAAATTCAAATAGAGAGTGATTCCACCTCATTTGAAGAAGCCATGATAGGCGTTCACTCGTCTAAATGGCAAGAAGCAAAGGAACATGAAATAAAATCGATAAATACCAACGATATTTGGGACTTAAAAGAAATTCCTAATGGAGCCAAAACAGTAGGCTATAATGGGTCTACAAGACAAAGGTGACTCCAAAGGGAATATAGAAAGATAAAGAAAGGGAATATAGAAAGCTATAAAGCGCCACTTGTGGTGAAATAATTTACATAAAGAGAAGGAATAATTTATAATGAGCATGCAAGGATTCTTTTAGAATCATAATGGTATTATTGGCACATTACGATTTACAGTTACATCAGAAGGATGTAAAGACACATTCCTCAACGGGGATTTGTATGAAAAAGTTTACATGGCATAACTCAAAAGGTTTTGGTCGTAGAAGGAAAAGAACGTAAAGGGATGTTTCCTAAAGAAATCCATTTATGGATTAAAGTAAGCTTCAAGACAGTGGTTCTTGAAGTTTGACAGTACAATAAGAAAGTTTGGGTTTTAAAGAGAATGTAGAGGACAATTGTATTTATGCAAAGTTTAACATGGGAAATTTATTTTCCTAATCCTACATGTGGGTAGCACCTTACTCGCTAGTAGTGGTGTTAATCTACTATTGGAGAAGAAGCATTTCTTGTCCTCGAGTTTCAATGAGAATGGTCTTGGTAAAGCATCATTTGTTCCAGGAATTAGAACTTACCGAGATAAAAGAAAAAAGGGGTATTAGAACTATCTTGAGTGTATACTTAGAGAAGATTCTAAAGAAATAAAGTATATATGTGAATAAATCTGCGCCTGTTCCTATAGTCAAGGGTAATAGTTTTCGAAAGTTTCAGTGTTCCAAGAATAAATGTGAGATCGATCAAATGGACGTCCTATATGCTTCAGCTGTTGGAAGCTTACTGAATGCTTATAAGCAAAGAACTTATCCTGACACAGTTTATGTATCCGGGATGTTTTTGGCAGAAGTCCAGTCCAGATATAGATCACTGGAATGGAGTTGAGAATGTTTTGTAATTGTGCAAAAATTTATAGGCCTCATGGTGAGTAAGAAAGAATAAGTACTCTCAAATAGTTGTGTGTACAAATGTTAAATTTTGGTGAGATGTTTAGTGAAACCCACATAATAGCTAACACTCGCAGTTGGAGTTTTATTGTGGAAAAGCTCCAAAGAAACAGTTGTGGTGTCATCAAAGATGCATAACCATGGTATAGCTTGTTATGAGGCTTAAGGACAGGCGAAATGGTTAAAAGAACTTACACCCGGAATTGATAATGGTATTCAACAGCAATAACCATTTAAGTAGTTCGCTCCTATAACAACGGTCAAGTGTACTACCAAACACATTGACGTTAAAGTTATACGTTGTGAAGGAGAAAGTCTGGAATCATACTAAAAGTATTGAACATATAAGTAACAAGCAAGTGCTTGCGGATCCGCGTACAAAAGGCTTACCACCCAGTGTGTTTGGAGAACACACAGTCGACATGGGTTTATGGTATAGCCTATGATTTTCGGACAACAAAGGGCCCAAAGTTAAAGAATCTGTTTCAGAACAGAGATGTGTATTGTAGCTGTTAAGTCTATCGGCGATTGACCGTGACGATGAAGCATGCTCTATGCACTAATCTGTGATGGAACAAATAAAAGTGAAAATGATTCAAATCAAAGTTTAAAGTTAAAGTATGAGTTAAGATCAAGGGGGAGAATGTTGGTTTGATCTCCCAACCACAGTGGCCCAACGGCCACTTGGGCCTTGACCTCGCGCCCTGATCGGGGGCGCCCAGTCCATCTATGGCTGGCGGCCCCCCGTCACACTGCGCATTAAATAGAGGTGGAGTCGACGGCTCTCAGTACGAGGTTCGTCTGAGCCGTACGCCCCACCTAGAAACCCTACTCCGATCTAACAGAGGGGCGCAGCCAGTGACGGGAAGCACCACCGCCGCCACTGCACTGCGCCACCACGGTCTTCACCGCTACTCCGACCGTCGCTGCCGTGTGCAGATCTTCATCGATGAACCAGCGAAGGCAGGCAGCTCCTAAGACGGTCAGATGCTCCTACTCTCTCTCTGTCTCCTACTCCCGAAGGATTCTCTAAGTCACTAGTTATCCCAAATAGAAAAGAACTCATCCACTGGATCCGCACCTAGATGATCTAAAGAGCACTAACATGGCAAGCTCATTCTCAGAGCTATCAAAGACAAAAACGAAGTATAGTGTGGCCAAATGCTTGTAGACCATTTTTGTTCCCTGCAAAGCACAAAGAAGAAAATCAAACCTTTGTAACCTTCGTCAACTCTCTGTGGATAATATGAGCAAATTAACCTAGATAGAGCAACTTAACCACTGGGCAGTTAGCACAGCTTACGTTACATACATATGCCTAAGATACCAATCTGCGTATCTGAAGCCAAGGAGACAAATGGCATCTGACCAATTTTCATTATTTTTTCATTCATATCATGTTCGTTTATTGGTTTCAGTCAGGCTTATTCAACCAGCCAACAGTGTTTTTCTCTCACAACAAACCAGCACCAGCCAGCCCAAACCAGCCCAGAAACCAACCAACGAACATGCCGATTGCTGGCATTAGCATTGTCCGTTGTCCCTTTAGCGCAAGCTTTACTAGTTACTACTGAATCAGCCATTACCGGGCCAAAGACCGAGTCCACCTTGACAAAATTGCTCACGCTGTCGGGCCTTGCAGAGAGTACTGCAACAAGAAACTCCACAGCTCAAGGGCAGCATCCATGCAAATCGACGAAGAAATGAGGAACCGAACCGTGCATACACTGGAAGACACTGTGGACGAGTTCCTGATGCTTCTCGGGTGCCTGCAGCCATGAAACGAGGAAGTAAATGAATTAAGGGCAAGAATTTCTGCTTCGCTAACGTAGTTCCTCGAGCAAGGAAGGATCCATGGATGAACCAGAGGTTGATCTGGTTGGGGAAATTGACCGAGCACTTGCTGGGTAATGAAGAAAGAGAGGGGACTAAGGTTAAGCCTGTATTGAACAGAGGAGAGGGTTTGGAACCTGGAAATTGTAGAACTTGAGGAGGCGGGGCTTCGCCTGGGTGCTGATCACCATCATCGCCTGGATCATGGCGGGCTACCTTAGAAAAATTCAGCAGTATTTTGGTTGTTTTCGAGACATGAATGACATGGCAACATATGCAAATCAATAAGTCATAACCAAATAACCACAACCAACACATCAGCACATTCACAAATCACAAGTTCACAACCCAATTACTGATCTCTTGGCCTTCCATCGGTTTCGGTTCTTCGGTTATTTCTGTTAATCGAGGGGAGGAACCGATTTAACCGAACAAAGTTTGGTTCCTAACTGAGAACCGAACAGGTAACCGAAATTTTGGTTCTCGATTGGTTCAGTTCGGTTCTCGGTTAGTTCGGTTCGGTTCTCAGTTCTCGGTAAAATTTGCCTAGGGCTAAGTAGGAGGTGGCAGCAGTGGAGGGTGAAGCAAATTGTAGGGGGACAGGAAAAAAAGAGAACAAACGAACCAACACACATAGTTGGTCGTCGCCGTTGGATCTTGTCGAGGAGCAGGGGGTAGATATAGCGGTAATGCTCTCCTCACGATGTCCGTGCGTCCGACCGCTTGCTTCCTCTCGTTGCACGCCCCACCTGTGATGCTCGATCCTGTACGTACCCGCGATGCTCACGCCCCGCCCGTGACGCCTGATCCCCTTCATCTATAGCCTTTCTCCAGGGCGCCGCACGGCAGGCACAACACCCGCCCGCACGCCGTAGCCTTCTCCAGCGCGGGATCGCTCGCCACGACCCTTGCACACGCCCACCCGCTGCACCCCCACTCTGCGTCGACATCGTGCTCTGCCTACCGACGAGCCTCCATTCGTTCAAGTACCAAGATGACATTACGCTGAAAACGAATCTTACAAGCGTATGTGTCAAGTGTTCCAGATGTATCAGAGGTACGTTGCAAGTGTTTGATATCGATGTTACAAAAGTAGATCGATATGTTGCACATATTGCAATGGCTATACACGTATGTTTCAAGTGTATGTTCTAAATGTTTCATCTGGTTCAGACATATGTTGCAAGTGTTTCATTTGGATGTTGCAAAAGTAGATCTGAATGTTGTATAGTGTTTCAGGTGTTTTCATACTATGTTGCAGGTGTTTTATCTGGATGTTTTACAGTGGCTACACACATGTTTTCAAGTTTTTTTGTGTTTTACAAGTGTTTCAGACGTATGATGCAAATGTTTCAGCTGTTTTGGACGTATGTTGCAAGTGTTTCATCAATATGTTGCAAAAATAGATCGGGTGTTGCACATGTTGTAATGGGATCAAGTGGGTTCGTGCGAAATAGAGTGTGATGGTAGGGCAGTACACAGTGTGGAGTCTACGCGCTGGGGCACGCGTAAACAAGCAGTACAGGCTTTTTTCACGTGCGGCACAGCCCTCAGCGTGAAGGATCGGAGACGTCAAATATTTTGGAGCGACTCCGGACGTTTGCGCTAGTAACGCCCTAGATATAGAGACGGGAGTCAAAATTTTCACATGAAAAGAATGGTGGGTAAAAATCAATAGACAAAAAAGATTAGCTCAGCTTAATTCAAAAATTTCTTAGGAAGTAAGAGTAAAACCATAAAGAAAGAAGCATTCGACATGTACAATAGTTTTCTAAACTATATAACTATATATAATAGTTTTCTACCCGTTTGGTGTGGCTCTAGCACCGGAGCGGGAGAAATCTCATCAATTGAGCACGTGTGGCGCTTTCTACCCTCCAATGTGTAGAGCCAGAGCTATTTTGATGTCCGGAGCTAGAGCTTCAAAAACTGGCTCCATCAAAAGAGCTTTGACTCCATCTGCGCAACATGCGCGAAGGAGCGCTGCCAAATGCATCCTAAAACTCTCCACTTCTAGAAAAAGTTTTTTTCCTGCTATTTTTATAAATAGCCGAGGACACTTCTTCTTTTCCATTGAAATTTTTCTTAGGAGTCTTTCCCTACCGTAGGGGACACTTTTTTACTGTTTTTTTAGTATTTTTCTAGGATTTTATTTAAACCCTAGGAAAACCATGGAATTTCAGTAGTGAAATACCGTTGGGTCAACTTCGCTCTTAATTAGTCGGCCTGGCCCCCCCTGTTGCCTAGGTAGCCGGTTATAGCTTCAGTAAGGATAATACTGGATACGTAGGGTAGGGCCAATGTGGGATAGGCTGGATAGAAATTTTATGAGATGAATCTATCCATTAACCATAAATTAATTCTCAGTTGGAAGCTGTTACATCCCTTCTCATACAACATATGTTGATAGAGAATTTACTTGAACTTATAGATAGAAACATTTTTAAAAAAAAATTATACATTTAAATTTAAAGAAATTTAACTTAGAACAAACCTAAAAACAAACTAACCTATTTAAACGGAGCACCAACCAAAACTCATAAACTAGAATAGGACACGGCCACAGCCATGAAAGAAGATCAAAGTTATAGAAGTTGCGTGTGCTTGGTTCTTAATTATCACATGGTGATTAGCAAAAAAGTAATAATAATTAAGTAGAAGAACCCCAACCCACCCGCAACGCTACCTGCAGCGCGCGCCGCCGCCACTCTCACGGCCTCACCCACCACCCCCTCCCTCGGCACGGTGTGCTTCTCCGTCATCCATTCCACGCGCCTCCTGCTCCCCTAGTCCTACTACTACTAGTACTACTTAATCACCACCTCGCCCGGTCTTAACCTGCGTCGCGCCCACCTTTAACCAAACGCAGGCCGGCTAATTTAAAAAAGCAAGGCTACTAGTCGCGTTCGCTAGCCTGAGTGACCTGCCGAGAGCAGGCCGTCTACCCGACCCGACCCTGTTCCTTCAGCCTTCAGCTAGCGTCTAGCGAGCAGCAGAGAAGATGGAGTCGCCGTCGTCGCTGAGCGCGCTGCGGCACAGGCTGAGGGCCACCGTGTGCTGCTGCTTCGGCCAGGGCGCCGGCGGCGGCCTGGGCGAGCGGATGTGGTGGCGCCGCCGAGCGGGCGTCGGGGAGTTCCGGTACGACCCGCTCAGCTACGCGCTCAACTTCGACGAGGGCGACCTCGACGACAAGGACGAGGAGGAGGAGGAACAGGGAGTCCACGCCGGCCGCGGCGGCGACGGCCTGCTCTACCACAGCTTCTCGTCGCGGCTGTCGACGCCGGCCGCTGTCGTCGAGGTCGCGTAGCCGTGTTGCGGTAGCGCCCTGGGATCGATCCAGCTCGCTCGCTAGCTGCCAAGATGGGACCGGAAGATCCGATGAGGAGGCCATGGATACGTGTGTTTGTTTGCTGCGATTAGTTTGCGTGCAGAATTCAGACTAGTAGCATATGCGCAGATCAGATCGATGAAGGATCAATATCGTTGTGTTAGTGATCTGATCCATGTAAAAAATTTAGCATACGTGCTTGATTACTGATTGTTATACTATCGGGTTTGGAAGGTTTACTTTTTTCGCTGCAAAGAGTTTGACCGCCCTTATTTCAGTGAATTTATTTACTCTGTGAGCTCCAAATAGTAGATCGTTTTATTTTTGTTCAATTTTGTTCTAAGTGCAGATTCTTCAACATTTAAGTGAAATTAGTGAAAGTAATTCGACGCTGTAGACAGGTGTATTTTTCTATAAACTTTTTAGTTGGTGTAGATCCAAACGGCACAGCTAAGAGACCGGCTCAAGTTTAGCTGGGTCTATTAGCCAAAGGATCAAACACTCCGACTAAAGTTTAGCCCGGAGAATTGGTAGCCGGCTAAATTTTAGTTTTAAATTTTTAACTAACTAAATTTTAGTTGGGTAGATCCAATCCCAGGCCGTGATTTTTCCTGTGAGACGCATGCGTGGTAGGTTGGTCCCACAAAACGTACCATTTCGTCGAGTGATTAATTTTCTAGCTTTGGACTTGATTGGGGTCAGGACAGCAAGCTGGCCTTGCTATCGACGCGACGGAGACGGCGGGGAAGGGGAACAAGAAATTAGAAATCTGCGCTCCGGCCGCGTCTTTTTCAGCGAAAACGACGAGCGGGGAAGATATTAGGATAGTACTGCTACGAATCATGGTTTGGCTAGCTTGGTGATCTTTCATCCCAGTCAGAGGCCGCGTGGTTTGGACTCCACCTGCTCGGTCGCCGCTTGACCTGGTCCCTGTACTGTAAGGTTGCTTCACAACATTTCATCCGAAACAAAACAGTATTTTCCAGCCAGTTTCAGACCAATTTTCTTTACGCTCACGAGCTTCACTCACTGCCATTTCGACTTCAAAGACAGTAATCCTTGGGGTCTTAAGGACAACCTCAATCTGTGGCCAGCGAGCAAGTGCTACCACAACTGCATGCTTGATCGTCTGGGAGCCACTGCAAAGGAGACTCAGGGCATATCTGAGCAACAAAATATGCTCCCACATCTGAATCTACAACATCTTCGAAGGAATCCAAGCATCGAACTCAGCAGGCAGAAGTAACACAAACGACAATCAGCTAAAACATGCATGACATCCAACATACCAGCCATAACATACCCCTTCAGGAGGTGAACTCTGAACACGATGATTGCCCACCACTTCTACCACCGGCAATACAGTTAACGGCCAATCTGAATCTTGGGATTCTCCCTAAAATATCATTACAAGGTAAAGAAAATACACAATTACAATACAACATAAATTACTCCTTCCCATTCGCCAGTAATACAACACGTGATTCCCACATCACATTAGCGAATGCTATACTGCAGAGGTCACTACCAACTCCAGTCCCCACCACGTGGTCAAACTTGGGCATTAGGTGACCACTAGGCCACCCAGGATGCATATATTCCCTCTCGCCTACGGTGAGGGAGAATGTACTTTGCCATAAAGTATAGTGGACATATCTAGCTTCGTCAAGATTGCTCTGGGCCATCATCACCTGCGAAGTTTCCAATATTACATGTTGAAAACAGTGCAAGTACAAAAAAAAAATGTGGCAAGCTGCAATTCTGCCTGTCAAAGCTTAGGCAACAGCAAAGCAATTTTCATTGTGATACCTTTTCTTCTTAGTCTTTTCACCCGAGGATGTTGGGTTGCTGTGCCAGTTCCGTTTGCGTTGGTTAATGAACCAGTTGTTGATCTGCTTTAGCTGCAATCCAGTTTCCTGCACCAGTCGGGCCTTGTCGTCTTCCTATATGAGTAAGCAAAGAGTTGCTCGTCAATGAACAGAAGCTGATACCAAAAGTTAACGAGGGAATGGTATTGACAGTGTTGTCACATACAGTTGGGTATGGCCACTTGGAATGAGCTTGCCACCAAGATTTCAGTACAGATGCAGTATCTCCAGGAAGTTTCCCAGCTCTGCGCTTGCGCATAATCTCTTCCCTGATATCAACAAGCTTTTCTTTGTAACCCTAGATGTAGGAAATATTTCGTTAGTCAACATGCACCATAAATGATGATGAATGAAGCATTTCAAAGAAAGTAACCTGCTTAAGCTCATTCTTCAGCTCCTGCCGTACACGCTCAACCAAGGATCGCTCACCCTCTGTCAGTATTAGGGGGCCAAAGCCCATACCATCTGACCCATCATTTCCATCAAACATGTTGGCTTCACTATCCACCTGGTTATCTTCATCATCAGACATGGTCGCTCCTGTGCCTTCACCAGGAGATGCCCCTGCAGAATCAATCCTAGCATCACTCAGTTTTGCCTGACAATGATGATTTCCATTGAACTGTTCTATTAGCTACTCTCACAATTTCAGTTCAGGTGTACATGGTGCAAGAATAGAAGGTACAACCATCTTAGTTGACATTGCATAAGACCCTTCTGTAAGTTGCACATCTAAATCCAACCAAACACCAGGTCAAGTTGTCTAAACCTCGGTATAAAACTCAGTAGGAATGTAGGATAAGAAATTTAGTTTTATCGTGCAACCACCTCTCCCTGTTCAGCAATCCTCATTTCTACGAATGCTTATCATGGGCAACCATCTGTGATCAGTGATAGACTAAGCTCTTGCCATGGCCTCACACGTCCTTGAGATTCTAATAGCAATTTGCATCGAAAAAAATGAACAATAGTGAATGCTATATGTGATAATCAATAATTTATGGCAGCTCGTATGCTAGCCTTTACGTTCTGAGTGTGGCCTTAGAAGCTTAGGTATTCAGTATTCACTATAGAAGGTACTGTACATATTTTAAACAAATATTCTTCAGTGTTGGCTAAGAAATTGTTGAAAAGGCATGCAATTGGAAGGCATGAAATAAGAGCCATCACATACTCATACTTTTGCAAAATATTTTTTCTTTTCACTGTTTCCTTTTTAGCTAATGCTGATGTTTCCATTCATTCAATTACTACATAATTGCAATAAATACTGAAAGCACTTTGTCATCTTTTCATCTGACAGCAAGGCTGCAATTATTGAAATGATAAAAGCAAGTGGTGTATATCTGAAAGCTTCAGCCACGTTTCTGAATTAACACAAGATTAAAAAAACAAAAACAATCCACCTGTTAGGCTTTGTAAAGATTGTTCAAGCTCCCAGCAACCCATTACTGCTTCCATTGCATGAACACGTACATGCTGCTGGAGTTGTTCCTTGAATGAGCAAAGGAGCAACACATAGTGTGTCTGTAATAAAAAAATGAAACGTATTAGAATCTGAGAACAGGAATGCCCGACGAAAACAGATGATGCAAGATGTTAACTATGTACAGAATCCTAGACAAAGACAACTTCTGCTTCTAGTGAAGCAACAGAGTCATTGTGAAACACATAGTGAGGTAGAAGCATCAGTGCATAGGCTATTTAATCCAGTAAATGGCATGACAATAGAACAAAAATTAGACGAAATTAAATCAGTACAAATGGTACAGTAGCAAACACCCGTTTCAGCATATGACCTGCCATCACATAATAGCCAGTCCACATCCTCGACATGAAAGGTGAAAAGGGCAATTTCAAGCAGCTCCCTGTTCGGCTTACCCGCTTGTTCGGCTTCTTTTTTTTCAGCCTTGAAACAGTGTTTTTCTCTCACAACAATTCAGCCGGAAAAGCGTTTTTTCACCCAGTTTCAGCCAAATTTCAGACCAGCGAACGGGGGAAAGGGCAATTGCCCCCTATTAATTGAAACAAATAGAAGGAAGGGTTACAGTGATCTGATGCAATTCTTTGACTGAGCCATGAGGAATGAGGTCAACTACCATAAGTCAGTCAACTATGCAGTTAATAAGCATAACCACAAAAAGGCTCCACCCATGAGACCATGACCTTATCCCCATCCTACTTCGCAAGTACTATCACAGCTTTACAATTAGCTTGGGATTCCTTCTCTCAATTCTCCAAGTCCATGTAGAAAAAATGGGGAAACCGGGAAACTTATAGCCAAAGCGAAGCCGTAATATGAGAGATTCCGGGTACAGGTCACCCAGTCAACCAATACTTCCTTCAATCCCAAATTCCAAATTCCCCACACCGTAAATCCGCATGCCTATAGCAGTTCAACTGCAGCGCACAGCTGCAAAGCAAGCGGGAGAGGGAGGAAGGAGCCCATGGGGAGGGGGGTTCGAGCCGTACCATGAAGAGGTCGAGCTCCTCGCCGCCTGACGGCCCTCCTGCGGCCGCAGCCCCAGCGGCGGCGGCGAGCGGCGGGGGGCGCGCGGCGATCTGCGCGTCGATGCGGGGGAGCTGGTCGACGGGGGTGGCGACGCGGAGGCAGGCGACGTGCGCCTCCAGGAGGCGCTCGTACAGCGGGTGCGCCGCGATGGCTGCCTTCTCCCTCTCCCCGCCGACGCCGGGGGAGGAGAAGCCGCTAGGGTTCGGCGACGACGCGGCGGCGGCGGCGGCCGCCGCTGCCGCGGCGTCCATGGACAGCCCGTGGTCGGGGTAGTGGAACGACATCCCCGCGGCGCCGAGCGGACGGGGTCGCCGGCGACCTCGGCGGTTGGGGGTTTTGGTTGGTTGGTGGTGGTGAGAGGGGCAAGCGGATGGATGGATGGATGATGGCGTGGGTTGGTTTTGGTTGGAAGGCTCCACGGACTGGGGTTGGTTTTCTTTCGTCGCCGGCGCAGCGCGCAGGTGGGCCCAGGCTCAGGCGCGTCAGCTGTGTGTGAGTGTGACCACATCCGCTGCGTGGGGACCGACGACGCTTGTCAGAGTTAAGGCTGTGGGTTTAGTTTACGAAATTTAGGAATTTGGTTGCTGTAGCACTTTTGTTTTTATTTGCTAATTAGTGTTTAATTACGGACTAATTAGATTCAAAACATTCGTCTTGCGATTTCTAACTAAACTATGCAATTAGTTTTTTTCGTATACATTTAATGCTCCATACATGTATCGTAAGATTCGATGTGATGACTATTGTAGCACTTTTTGAGAATTTGGTTGGGAACTAAATAAGCACTAATTGCTACACTTCCGTCGCAAAAAAGGGAGGCGCTATAATTAATTTCAGTTAGGTACGCTTGACTTTGTGTAACCGGTAATCCCTTGTGCAAGTATTTTCCAATACAAGTATGCATGTTTTTCAGACCAAATAGTTTAAAAGTTATTGATACCGGCGGTTATTAAAACTTGACCAAATATATAATTCAAAGTGCCCCTCCCCCCCCCCCCCCCCCCCCCCCCCCCCCACCCCCGCCCACCCCCACCCACCGAGAATTTTGTGAGGACTAGCAAATCAGGATAGATGTGGCTTTGCTGTTGTTGGCTCGAGGAGGATAAAAGAATGAAAAGAAGACGATTGAGCAGCAACGCCTTGGCTGGCCATGCAAGAGAAGAGAAAAATTGTGGTGTCTGTGATGATACTCGACTGATGAGAGAGAAAGCAGGTATTGAGCTGCTACTTGTGGAGCACTATGCCAATTTAAGGAAGAAAACAAGAAAATTGGAAGATGCTTGTGTATATTTTTTTTTTCAAATGCAAATTGGCCCCTCCTACAATTTGCTTCAGGCTCCGCCACTGTTCCAAACGAGTGTCTTTTTCTAACCAAAAGAAGTAATTTGATGAAATGATGTAATCACGGTCTATTAATCTAGCTTTCTAAAACTTGGCCAACTTGTCAGTGATAAAGTCACCACGACTTCAAATGTAGAGAAGACTCAACGACATGATGGCAGTATCCATGCTTGAGAATGAGGAAAGCATCAAAGAACCAGTAGCACATAGAATCACCATGAGAATTGTTTCTCGTATTATCACCATTTTATATAGTTGTTTTACTTGGCAATCAAGATGCCTCGATGCTAAACGGAATTTTAAGTTTGCTAAGTATCACCATATTTATATTGAAACTTAAGTACTCCCTCCATTTGCGAATCATAAGTCACTTTGGCTTTATACTAAGTCAACCTTTTCATATGTGCACTTTCAATACATATTGACATCTAGAATATCAAATATGTGCACTCTCAATACATATTGCATGATCGACTAAATGAAATAATTTGCTGTTGTAGAAATATTTGACTTAGAACAAATCCAAACTAATTTATACTCCTTCCGTTCTAAATTATAAGTCGCTTTGACTTTTTTGGTTTATCCATTTTACTATGCATCTAGACATATTATTATATTTAGATGCGTAGCAAAATGAATGTACCAAAAAAGTCAAAACGACTTATAATTTGAAACAGAGGAGTAGGACATATTCGACACAGGCCCTTTGTTTATTTTGAGATAGCAGTAAACACAATCCATTGCTGTTAATGCTATAGTACATGGAAAAGCCTAAAACGGTCAAAATGCCACCATAGGGTACAGTATTTTGGAATGCTATAGTACATGGAGAGGCCTGAATCGGTTAAAATCTAACCATACGGTACAATAATTTACAACGGAGGAACTAGTAAATAACGTAAATGTTCAAAAAAAAAAAGAGAGAGTAAATAACTAAAAAGTATGTCGTGCCATCAAAACTG